>NC_056744.1:1352413488-1352475988 GCF_019279795.1 Protopterus annectens | reverse complement strand
GGATTAGGTATAACAGCATGGATAGATATTCCCATTAACCCAAACAGCAGATATGGAACAATTGCATAGCAAACAGAACACATGTATATATGGAACCACAGTGGCCATTACAGCAGCATTCCACCAATGTGGGAGTATTTCAACATGGCACATGCATAGAAAGAAATGTAAATAATTATCAAACAATAGAACATATGTTCCAACAGTAGATTTAATGCAGCACATACTGATTGAGTTGCGTATTTAGTTTATTGTTGCAGATATGGTGGGGGGTGTCAATTAACAACAAGTATATTCCTGTAGTTCTCATTACTTTCCTAGTCAGTGCTGTGATCTTTACCGTACAGGTATTAGTACACTACCCTATCACCTTGGTTTGGACAGTGGTATGGATGTAGACAACTATATACATGAACTGAGTTTTACCTGCAGTATACACCTTTTATCTGGTACACCTGTGGAGGTATTGTTTGTTAACACTACCTAACAGTTTCTACACATATTCCCAGATTCCAGGTTGATGTTATGCACATACCTGTCCATCTCTTATTGCACACACTCTGGGCATGTCTTAACCACATGCAGGTGAACCAGGACATATTTCGACTATTGTCCTCTTAAACCTTTAGTGAATTGTACAATCACAGGTTTGTTTTCATTGACATTTTCCAAATACGTACAGGCTTGACAGTCAGTTATATGACATGAAATGCTGCCTACATGTCAGAGATTAACACACTGATATGGCAGGGGGACAGGGTATCAGCTGGCAGATATGGGCCAGTTAACTGGACATTCTGGACAGTTCTGTGCACTTGTGGAGTATGATTCTGCATAGAGCTTACTATCACTCCCAGGATTTGAACCATGGCTGTGTCTGCTAAAAATGAAACAGTGTCCATCACAGTTGAGTGTGCTATATAGATATTGCTTGTGTCTCTTGTCTGATTTCTGTCTATAATTCTCCTGTGGTTTTACATTCTGACCTTGTAATTACAACACTCTTATACAAGATTTCCTAGACAGTTATATTATGTAGCACAGTGTGGGTGACAGTGATGAGTAATACCTTATTATTCAGAGCAACTGCAACACTAACAATGCCATACAATACCAGAGTAAACAGTACCAGTACAGGATATCAATCTTTTATTTCTAGACACATTGTTCGTATCTGACAGACTTGTGGAAGCAATGTTTGTTAGCACTACCTGAATGTTGCCACACAAATTACCAGATTCCACATTAGTATTATGCACATACATCTCACTCTGTTACTGTACACATTCTGGTCACAGCTTGACAACATGGGCGTGTAGATGGAACATAGTTGGCTTATTATTCTCATAACATTTTGGGGAGTTGCTAGAGTGACAGTTTTGTTCTTATAGATGTCTGACAATCAGTTGTATTTCTTGTTTGCTGCCTAAACGTCTGGGATCATTCCACTGATTTGCCAGGGGGACAGGGTGACAGGCAGCAGATATGGGCCAATTAACTGGACATTTTGGACAATTCTGTACACTTGTGGGGTATGATTCGCATACAGCTTACTACCATTCCCAGGATTAAAACCATGACTGTGTCTGCTAAAATATAAAACACTGTCCATCACAGTTGAGTGTGCTAAATAGATATTGCTGTGTATTTCTTGTCTGATTTCTGTCTATAATTCTCCTGTGGTTTTACATTCTGAGCTTGTAATTACAACACTCGTATACAGGATTTCCTAGACAGTTTTATTATATAGCACAGTGTGGGTGACACTGATGAGTAACACCTTATTTTTCAGAATAACTGCAACACTAACAATGCCATACAATACCAGAGTAAACAGTACCAGTACAGGATATCAATCTTATATTTCCAGGCATAGTGTTTGTATCTGACAGACCTGTGGGAGCAATATTTGTTAGCACTACCGGAATGTTGCCACACAAATTACCAGATTCCACATTAGTATTATGCACATACATCTCACATGGGAGTGTAGATAGAACATACTTGGCTTATTACTCACATAACATTTTGGGGAGTTGCTAGAGTGACAGGTTTGTTCCTATAAATGTCTGACAATCAGTTGTATTTCTTGCTTGCTGCATAAACATCTGGGATCATCCTACTGATTTTCCAGGGGGACAGGGTGACAGGCAGCAAATATGGGCCAATTTACTGGACATTCTGGACATATATGTACAGTTGTGGGGTATGATTCTGAGCTCAGATGGCTTAGTGGTAAATTGCTGTGGCTATGGTGTGCAGGGTCCTGGGTTCAAGCTTGCAAGGGCTGATTATTAGGCACTTAGGTCACTCCAGAACAAGTACAAGTATGACGCTGTCATTGTACATGTTGGTGTGAATGATCTAAGACGTACCTCCCTGGACTACATGAAAAGAGACATTGAGGAGCTCTCTGATCATGTAGCCCAAGCTGGTATGACCCTGACCTTGAGTAGCATACTACCTTCACCTAGAATGATACCACAATACAAAGACAAAATGATCAATTTCAACAACTGGCTAAGCTTCTGGTGTCATTCTAAGGGGATCCAGTGTCTGTCTGCCTGGGATGACATAATAGACAAGCCTCGCAGTTTCGCCAGAGATGGTTTGCACCTGTCACCCCTAGGCTTTCGAATACTGGCCAAGGCTCTTGCCGTCCCCATAGTGCTCAAAGGACAAACCAACCACTGTAACCAGCACAGGTAACCAAAAACTAAGTGTAATGCTAATCAACGCCAGAAGTCTCAACCTCAAAATGCACGCACTCGAGGCACTCCTCAGTATGGAGAAAATTGATGTTTGTGCAGTGACGGAAACCTGGTTCAAGGCTCCAGAGAGCACCCCAGCACTACCAGGTTACAATTCATATCATACCCTCCGGCCTCAGTTACCGGATCACAGTACAAAGGGTGGAGGTGTATTCATATTCATCAAGGATACCCACATCTCCAGGTTAGTGGCACAGCATGATGCCCCAGAGATCATCCATGCGCAACTATCAGCAGGCTAAACCACATTTCAAGTAGTAGCCTGTTATAGATCGCCCACCATGTCCCAAGATGCTCACTCAGCATTCCTTGAGTCATTTGAAAATATAAAGGTCCTACCCAACACCATAATTTTGGGTGATTTCAACTACCCTGGTATAGACTGGGCAAACTACCAAAGTTCTAACTCCTATGCCCAGCAGTTCATAGAATTTATATATTTAAATGCCCTTGAACAACTGGTATGTTCTCCCACTAGAGGGGACAACATATTGGATTTCGTCATCACAAATATAGGCACCCATTGTACCACACCCGTTATCACTCCCTCTCTGGTCAGATCAGACCACAAACTGATAACCCTAGACATCCTCACCCCTCCACTTCCCCCAGTCAAAGAAACCATCATAAGAAACCTTTCCAAAGGAACCTTCAAACTACTTGCGTCAGAAGTGGAAAGCTTCACTATTCCCTTGCAGAAGGATAATGATATCCAGGATGCAGAATCCTACACCAAGACACTTTATATACATCTTCAGGATTGTATGGACCATGCTATCTCAAATAAAACCAAGACTCCTTCCTCAAGCAAGAAGAAACCAGTCTGGTGAACCCCGGCCATAAGCAAACTATACAATAAAAGGAGGAGATTTATACAAAAAGGCCAAATCTCAAGTAGAAAAATCTTCCCTGATCAGCTTTAGTAAGAAATTGAGGGCCCTCATCAAGTCAACTAAAGCCAATTTCGAAAAAAACTTTGCCAAGGATAACCATAAGGCCTTCTATGGTTACGTCAAAAACCTAAATGGCAATGCTCAGGTCTGTTCTGAGCTAGTACAAAATGAAACAAACTACACTGACCCCACTGACATTGCCAACATCTTGGCTGACAGGTTCAGTGCAAATTTCTCCCCCCTCACCACCTACAGGGCCTATTACTATTCCAGGGGATTGTGTAACTCCAATTATTACTGATACGTTGGTTAATAAGGCTCTATCTAAAGCTAAAAACACTGCCTCCATGGGACCAGATGGTGTCCCGGGCTGTGTCATACACGAGTTCCAAAATGAATTAACCCCGCATCTGAATACCCTGTTCAGTCTCAGCCTCTCGACTGGATATGTGCCCATAGAATGGCGCACAGCAATGGTGGTTCCGCTGCACAAGGGAGGGCCCACAACCGACCCTGGGAACTACCGACCAATAAGCCTAACCAGTCTGATCTGTAAGGCAATGGTGCAAATCATTATGGAACTCATAAATGGAGAGATTGGGAACCTCCAAACACTTGACCCCACACAGTTTGGCTTCGTCAAGGGCAGATCATGCCTCCTGAACCTGGTGGACTTCTTTGAGACAGTTACTCAGGTTATAGTTAAGGGAAAGGAGGTACATATGGCTTACCTTGACCTTGCTAAAGCATTTGACACCATTCCCCATTCGAGTATTATTGATAAACTCACCAACCTGGGCATAAACCCTTACGTCACAAGATGGATCACAAACTGGATCTCAGACAGATCCCACAAAGTAAGAGTAGCAGGATCTATGTCCGAATCCAGACCAGTAACAAGCGGTGTGCCTCAGGGCTCTGTCCTGAGGCCCCTCCTGTTTGGCATATACTTCTCAGAAGTACAGGCAAGCACTGAAGGGCTGTGGCTGACCAAGTTTGCAGATGACTGCAAACTGGGTGCTATAACAGAGTCTCCGGCTGACATGGATATCCTCCAGAAGGGCCTTAATGAGGCTGATGCATGGTGTCAAAGCCATGGTCTGAAGCTAAATGCTAAAAAATGTGTAGTAATCCCCTTTGGAAAAAACAGAGTACCCGTGAACTACCACATAGGAGGTGCCCCCCCCCCCTCAAATCTGAAGTAGTAATAAGGGATCTAGGGACCCAAGTAGATAGTCAGTTTTCCTTTGATAACCATGTTGCCAAGGGTGTTAGAAAATCCTTCTATGTGACCCATCTGATCACGAAAGGGTTCGCATCAAGATCTAAGGATGTAGTGGTGCCCCTCTACTCTTCCATCATCAGACCCATTATTGAGTACAATGCACCAATTGGAATGCACCTGTCGAGGCATCTCCAGCAGCTGGAGATACCACAGAGGTACCTCACTAAGAGGATTACTGGCCTCAAACAGTTGTCCTATGCAGCACAATTGAAAAAACTAAGGCTTTTCTCTGTTGCATACCGCCTTCTCAGAGGCAATCTCTGTCTAAAATACAGAGCCATGTCCAACCTAGAACTGTTGAACATTCCCCATCTTAGCAAAACCAAATCCACTCGAGCTACATGCACAACAATGAATAGAACATGCTGGAGGGATAGATTCCCTTCGCAAAGACTTCCCTTGCTATGGAACAAGGTCCCGATCTACATAAGTCAGAGCCCATCACTATCACTCTTCAAGAAGAACCTTGACGAGTGGATGGGTAACAGAAAGTTCACACCAGGGATCATACCAACAGCTCTACTAGATAGGGGCCAAGGGTACTAGCTGCTAGATCAAGGGCCTAGGGAACTAACCAAAGGGGCGGTGTATACCACATAACGTGGCTGGGCTAATATATGCCTTTGGGCAGATAGCCCAGTACCTACCTATGAACCTATGAACCTATACAGCCTAGTACCACTCCCAGGATTCGAACCATGGCTGTGTGTGCTAAAAGTACAGCACTTAATGTCTCAGATGAGTGTGCTATCCGGATTTTGTTGTCTGTCTTTTCACTGTTTTCTGTCTTAGTCTCTCTCAGTTGTACTATCTGACCTCTTGGGATTACAACAGTCATATACAGACATTCCTACTAATTTTATTTATGTAGCACAGTGTGGGTAACAGTACTTAATACAACAGTACTGTTAAGAGATTGCAACTTTACATTTACATATGATACCAGAGTAAACACGTGCAGTCCAGCGGTTAGAACTTTATTGTCAGGCTATTATGCTTTAATTTACATACAACCTATATGAAACTCTTCCTGCCATATTCTCTGGTGTATGCAGTACATGCTTTAAACAATACATGTTTTATACAGGCAATTAACTTACTACTACTTTTAGATTTATTTCCTATGGCAGTACATGCCTCGCATTGCAACCACTGCAGTCTACAGACATAGGCTTCCTGGTTCACAGCCCGGTCATCTGCCACTGTGATTGACATAAGAAGAATATTTAGTCATACATAACCATAATATACAAAGCTGGTAATTATTAAACAGGTAGTGGACTGATACTTACACATGGCTGGGACATCCCCTGTCCTCCAAGCCTCTTGGATCCACTGATCTAAGAGATCCCCCTTTCTCCGCTTCAGGTCGGCATAGTGATGCCTGACATGCTCACCAGTTTGGGATATGCCAGTGGCACTGGTGAGGTCACGGGCGAGGTGGTTCCAGGCTTCTACTTTGTACTGGGAACCCTGGTACTGCCCCTGCAGCAGTCTCTGGTCATGGTCTTTCACAAAGAGTCCTGCCATGACTCTGTGCTCCTGGATGCCCCAGCGCTGCATCTGAAAATGCACACCCTCCACCATACCAGATATAGTGCCTACAGGAGGAAGCTGCAACCAGTTATGAGATGTATTCCTACCTGTTGGGTTTAAATAGGGCCGGTTTCCTGCACTTTGCTGTGATTGGATGGTTTTGAAAATGCTAAGCTATGTGCAAACCTGCTTACCTAAGGTTGGTATTGCTTAAAGAGGTATACCAATGGGCAAACTGATTTAGCTGGCCTACACATTGCTTACACCTAGTAAGCAGGGCTGTGCAAAGCTTAGCGTTGCTTAAATTTTAATTTGCATGCTATTTGCTGTTTGGCATTGATTTATTATTCATTACATGTTATATATGTGTTTGGTATCCATGATTCATGTGTATGTCCACTGTATGGGGTCCTTCTGTTTATTAGGGGATTTCAACACTTTATCACAATGTCACCTTACATCTGGACTTAATGCGGTACTCCAGTTCACATATTTATATTATGTAGAAAGTTATACAACATAAAACTGTATATACATTCCTTTCACATGTTAAGTTTAATATTCCTATAGTGAGGATCTGTTTGGTGATACCGCAGTCTTAAGTATTGCTGTGATGGCTTAGTGGTTAAGTACTATGACTGTAGTGTACAGGGTCCTGGGTTCAAGCCCTGCAAGGGCAATTTATTTTGTTTCTGGCCAGGACAGCGGCTGCTGCATACAGAGTGATTAAAGCACTTTTAAGTAATTGTAAGTGGGTTTGCCTGGGTTTGCACGAAGGTAAGCCATGTTAACCTCTGGTTAAATATGCTTACAGATAGTTAGCTTCAGTATTGCTTAACCTGTGTGTGCATTGCTTACCCCCATGCAAATGGGCTTAAACCTGCTTACTACTGCTTAAGTATGCTTACTCTTGCTTAATAGTGCTTATTCCCACTTTCCACCGCACTAATTTAGACAGTAATGTCAAATGGTTCTTGGGAAGGTGGTGGATTTGGAAACTGTATGGATTTATCATTCATTACACATTTTACCTTCCATTTGCATCCCTGATTCCTGTGTACATATACTGTATGGGGCACTTGTGATTATCTGTGGACTTTACAACATTATGACACTGACACCTCACATCTGCATTTAATGCAGTACTCCAGTTCACAAGTATATGTTATTTATTAGGTTATGTAACAAAAAATATTGGTCATAAAGTGATTTGACATGGAAACTAGAATGGGACTCGAACTGGGAATAACTGCTCATAAGGCGAATGCTCTGCCCACTACACTATTGCAGTACTGCTTCGTTTGCATATATCTTGGTTTTTATCCTCTTGTGCCATTTAAGCTGCATTAAACGTAGCTAAGCGATGGGCAAACCCGCGTTCCTACAGTTAAATTTAATCTGTTTCATAAAAAAAAGAACTTTTTATATTTCATGTTTTAACTGTTGCTCTTATAAACTTGGGGGGATGTTGCTGGGGTATGCAAACACCTATGAGCTCTCATTTCTGTTGCTAAACTTCTGTTTTTGATTGCAGGGGCGTGTATATTCTGAGAGCTCTGTTCTCAGACTTGCCCCCTGCACTCGTACATGCTCAGTGTCCGTTTAGAAGCTCAGGCAGTGCACCTTCAGTGATATGCATGGCACTCTGCTGTTCTACTCTTAAATGGCTGCTTCCATGCAGGACTAAGCTAGTCCTGCACGGAAAGATAGTGAATCTGGGGGAACATCTTATTGCAGAAACAATGCAACCTGTTTTTAAAGACTGCACTACAGTTCAAGTTTTTTTGGACTTTAAAAGCTGGTATGAGGTTTGATTGTGAGTACAGACAAGATGAGGTTGCTCCAATTAAATAAGGCTGAGATAGCTCATACTTGGTACAGATAATACAGCCTGGTATGTTGTCTGTTTCCTTAGAAGTATTACTTTTAGCCTTTGACAGGAATTCTAAGACTTGTTCTATGGTGATTTCAAGTAAAACTTAATTCTCAGAGATAGTGGGGGGTAACACTGTGGTTAAGAGCAGTAAAGTTAGCACTAAAGCTTTCTGCTAATTTATGATCTATAACATTGGGGTTAGAATGGGTGATATTATTATGGATTACCTCAGTGCATTGCTCCTTAAAATTATGACATAACAGAAAAATGATTTGTAGTTTCCTTTAGAATCTGTAGTAACCTTAAGTTCATAATCTGCCTTACATTTCCTAATAATGTTTGAAGTTCCTTGTTGGCATGTTTTAGAGTAGTCTGGAGATGGGAAATGAGATTTTTTGCAATGTGTCATTATATTCCTTCTTTTGTCGTACAGTTTATTAATTTGGGGGTTCAACCAGAGAGGTTTCTTTTTAATTTTCTGTTACACTTAGGGTGGCTGGGTATTGATTTTTTATGAAATTTTCAGGTGCTGGTAAAAGTCCTGTCAGTTGGATGTTTGGGAATTTTGCGTAGATCTTTTTTTTTTCCAGCTGAGAAGTCCCTAAGGATGGTCTCATTTGTTAGTGCGGTGGTAACACTGGGCATGACAGACAAAGTTTCTGATTTGTAGTCAGACTTAACAAGGGATGAATAGATGTGGTGGTGCAGAAAGTACCAGGCTGGTAAATCAACACCATAAAAATGCACTGCCATTCATTAGCGGACTGGAGTTCTGCTGTGTTGGCCCCTTACCGGGAAAAGCCGAAAGACAGTTTTTATAGTGGTTGTGAAGATAGGTGAAGGCTGCTAGCCTAGCCAGATAGAATTTTGTAGATAATTATGTCATTTGTGAATATTAATATAAGCCACAGGCTTGTTCTCTTAAATGGGAAAAAATGGTGCTAAATGTCGAACTGCAAAAATGTAACAACAGTGCACTCTGTTGTAACAAAGTTGATAAGTCAATTTCTTTGATGTCAAAACTTGGAGCCGAGATGTCTAGATAAAGGCAGTCTGCCTATTGTTTTGCGGCCAGAGATAATGGCTAGAATTTGCATATATTATTTCTTTTATTGCTCTGCCTTCCTGACCAGCTGCAAGATCAAGGGCTATTAACCTCTGAGAGTCTGTTAGCCTGGGAACCAGAAAGAAATGATGTAATCTGAAATGAATCAGTATTACTGTGTTATCAACTTAAGAACAGAAAGAATGAGACCATTTGAGTATTTGTCTTGAGAACATCCAACTCACCACTCTGCCTGTGTCTATATGTAAGTAGGATTTTAGAACTGTGTTTTCTTTTAGATATAGCTAGGTAATAGGAAGATTAGACTAGTTTGTTTTTCTGTTATGTCAGAACCTTTTTACTGTATTATTTTAAGTATTTCTCTGTGATCACTTAACTCTTGACTAGGACTGCGTAGTAAGAAGCATTGTCTTGTGTTTTTTTATTTATTATTAAATATTTTTAAACTTTTCAACTGTGGCTGTTTTGTGTAGATATAATTTAAGCTCTAAGAGTACATTGCATGTATATAGTGATACTGTACCAAGTTACTCCAAATAAATCTTGACTGTTCGGTTGCACTTACCATTTGGATAATAATATGCTCAGTATAATTGGACACCCTTTAATAAGGGCCTTTGAGTAGCTGATAAATATTAGCTGGGTGGTGGCAGTGATTTCTACTGTATAGTCTGGGTAAAAGGGGCACAGCTGGAGAACCTGTGCCAGTCTTCCCTAGGAGTGTCTGTGTGGTTGTATAAACTCTTATCTCAAAGTGTGTGTGTGTCAGCTACTTGGGCAGGGACACAAAGCACTGGTTGGACAGAGAGGGTGCTAGAGGGTTTAGCTTGCCCACTAGGCTGAGATCTGGACCCTATAGCTGTGCCAGTGGGGAGTCTTATTGGGGACCCGGAGAGAAAGGGTGAAACCAGCCCCAGACTGACTGTGATCTCTGTGTGCTCTTAAGGGAAATTGTACTTAACTGTGTGTGTATTTATTATCCTTTCCCTATATGGACACCCCTCACTGGTGTTAGTGGTGAGGAATGAGGCTCCTTGATTGCTGGGCCAGTGCATGGGTGTCACAGAGGTCAGTTTTACCATTTTCTCCATTACATTAGTATTAATAAAGTCTAGGAAATGCTGAGCATAATTATTTTAGAGCTGTAAGTGTGCCAATTAATGTTTAGATAATTGAATACTCCCTAGTAAAGGGAAACTTTATCTTGAAAATGATGGAGATGTATATCTAGGAATGAATAATAGCTGGATTTTTTAAAGGTGATTTGGATCTCCATGAACTCCAAGTTGGGACCATGGGTAATTTAATGTGAAGTAATGGTATTTCTAACAAAAATAGATATTCCCCCCACAGGGCACTAATCCCTGGTATAGAGGGAGTGCTGTCATTGTAATGAAACCATGTCTCAGTAACTAGACAAATATGAATGTATTCAAGATGCAGGAGGGCCTCGATTGCTGGTATCATTCTGCTTAGACTCCTAGTATTGATTAATGTGACACTGATGACATTTATTTAAGAGGGAAAAGAAAACATTTCAGGGCTTTACAGGAAAAGCTCACTCAGAGTCTGTCATAGATTGCAATGAGGGAAATGAAAGAAACCAAAGCTGTGTCTCTTATTAGTTACAGAAATTTGAACATATCACTTAAGGTTAATCACCTGTGAAATGAGGGAGGAACTAGGAGCTAGACATGGTATTTAAAATGGAAAAGAAAACAATGCAAGGCTTTATGAGAAAAAATCACCCAGACTCTACCATAATCTGCTATGAGGGAAAAGTAAGTTTGTTATGTATTATAGTGCTTTCTTGTACTTTGTGTATTGTGGTGCATTTTCACTGCACTGTTTTAATTGCTCTGTGTTTCCACTGCATATTTAAACTAGGGAAGAACACAAAGCTGTGTCTCTTATGAGGCACAGAAGTTAGATCACTTAAAAGAAAACATCACCCTCTCCTGTAGTTTAACTCAGTCCTTAGGTTTCTTTTCTCCCTACAATATGGTACCAGTATTGTGTAGGTACAAGAAACCTGCTTGCACCTTTTAACACTTTCATTTCCTTGCCTTGAAGTCAATGGAAGGGAAAGCCCACCCACTTTTTTTCAGCTTAACTTTTCACATACTTTGCGGAGGAATTCATCTCCACCTGCATGACATGCCATAGACACAGACAAATCTGTAGTTTACCCTGTCAGGTACTGCAGTCAATCTTAGATGGGCAATTAATCCTGCTAATGTAAGAATCACACCTGTTGCTATAAAAAAAAGAAAGCTGTGGAACTCTTTTCCACTGTTTTGCTGCAGATAGGAGGATGGCTTAACACTCCCCTTTCATAGCAAAACAAAGCAATTAGATCAGTCATGGGTTTAAAGGCAGTTGTCTCCTCTTCTGATAAATGTACATAATCAGCATCACAGTATTGAAATGCTAAGGTTTCAGTGTTGGTTATTTATAATAATTTATATGTTAAGATAAATGTAGTATCAAAGATTTCTGTGACATTTAGAGAAAAGTTAGAAAATATTTTTTTCTTGAAAAGTATCAACACATTTATCATTTTCAATCCCCTCCCTCTACACACAGGACAGAACTGCTGAAAGAGAAACAGGTGGCAACCCTATCAACAAGGTGTACTGTTACTGTTCATAAAAAGGTATTTTTATGTTTTTTTCTGACATCCTTCCAGAGGGGACAGCATATCTAGTACACACAGATCCATGGAAAGAGATGCCTTTGCTGCCTTTGAATAAGTTCTGACAGTGGAAGAGTGCATGAGCATGTTCTAGTCCACAGATGAAATGTGACTATTGATGGCAACCATAATATACAGCTGAATTTACTTTAACTTACGTTTACTATGTTTCCCTTGCATTAAAGACATTAAGAAAAGGAAATCACAAGTACTTAACTGTGTTTAAATGCACATATATGTACACACACACACACACACACACACACACACACACACACACACATATATATATATATATATATATATATATATATATATATATATATATATATATATAGTATGCGCATGTGTATATGCTTGTGTATGCGTGTATATGTGTATGTGTGTGTTTGTATATATATATATATATATATATATATATATATATATATAGAGAGAGAGAGAGGTTTACATGTAATTGGTCGTAGAATCAATAGTCGAACAGGGTTTTCTTCAAACTTATTTGTCAAAGATTTAGATGTCGAACGGTTGGAATGTCATATAAAATTCGGAATTTGACATTTCCAACCTCTCTACCACCTAAACAAGTGCTACCATGGGTCAAAAAGGGGGGGGGTGTTTGGCGTTTCGACATAATTGCATTGGCAATTATGCAGAACTAGCATTCTGCAGTCAAACATGTTGTGTTCGACATTTGGCCATACAAACAAATCCATGTATACCGAATATATATATATATATATATATATATATATATATATATATATATATGTAAAGTACATGTAGCGCACATCTTACATGTATGCACAAAAGTATATGAGTGTGTGTGTGTGTGTGTGTGTGTGTGTGTGTGTGTGTGTATGTGTGTGTGTGTGTGTGTGTGTGTGTGTGTGTATACTCGTGTGTGTATCTGTGTGTAATGGACAAATAGAGATTATATGCCTGTGTGCATATTTCATGTCTTTTAAATAAAAAAAATCAAAATGTAATTTTTGTGTAACTGTATATGTGTTTACACATAAACACACACACACACACACACACACATATATATATATATATATATATATATATATATATCTGTGTGTGTGTGTATCAATGTAAGTAGCAGGTATAATACTACATGTGGGATGCAGTACGGTGTGAAAATGTCTAGAGAGAAATAAGTAATATTTTTGCAAGTGTACACATGCACTATGGTTGTGCATTTGCATATGTGCACATAACACACGTATGCAGATCCACACAAATATATATGCACACATACATAGATGGGGTGTGTCCATGCATGTGTGTATTATTTAATTGTCATCATCCTAATCAACCTCCTTTCTCCTACTTTCTACATGTTCCAAATCTTTTTCACCATATAAGTTATTAGGCTCATCTGCAATGGTTGTTCCATTCCAAAGTTTGTAGGTTTAGTATGTTTTCATACTACCTTAGGACAACAGAAGTGATGCAACTATAATTATCCCCCTCTCCTTTTCTTTTGTGAAGCCAGATAAAAATTTGCCTGCTGATTCCTGGTCATTTAGAGAACAGTAACATCTTATAGTGCTGTGACTTGTGCAATATGGGTGCATACAACTGATTATTTATAATAAAGTTAACATAGTAGAGTTAAGCATTATATATGTATACATTCTAGTAAATGTTGTTTAATATTTTACTTATTCACTTTCACACATTCTCTATGTGTTGCACAAGCAGTCTTTGTCAATGTCTTTATGCCAGTATTTTTTTTTATTTGTAAGTGCATTTATTACTTGTTATTATCTTTGCAATGTGGCCCATGTCATGACTGAAAAGGGTCTTGGGACCAGTTCACTTTCCTTGTTACGAAAGTATGAATAAATATGAAATAGAAAAAAGGGTGGTGAACATGGCAGAAATAATCAAGGAACTAGTAAAGCACATTTTAATTTTGCAGCATTCATGAGAAAGAAAAAAAAACTTTCCACTGAAGTCATTGGGAGTAGCAGATAGATTTACTTTAGAGTATTTTGACATGTACATATGCAGCAAGGATCATTTACTGCAATGAGAGTTTTCACACCTCAGTATGACATTGTGGGGAAAGGTCTGTCAGTTCTTTCAGAACTACAAAAGAAACTATTTACAAAATTCTGCTATTTATCGGGTCTATATTATAACATCAAAGCCTAAAAACGTTGAATGTTAAAATATCAAACCCATTCAAACGAAACACCAGAAAACCGAACAGTCAGAATAGCAAATTTTTTCCCAGGGAAAAAAATTGCTGTTCCGACAAACATACACACAACTCAAGCACATCAAAATAAATAATCCACACACATACACTTCACAAAACCCTACACTAAACCAGACATACACCACTAGCTACCCACTTACCTTAACCCAACCCTAACCCTAAGGTCCCTAGCTATCGCACACTCACCTTAACCGCTCCCTAACCCTAACTCACCTAACCCGCCCTAACCCTTACGTCCACACAATCACACATTTACCTGACCCATGCCCTAACCCTAACTCACCTAACCCATGCCCAATCGCACACTCACCTTCATTCACACACTTACCTTAACCCGGTCCGTAACCTTCGCTCCACAGTCGAGGAAATAGCAAAGCTGCAGAAACAGCCCACTGAATACTTTCCCTAGGAAAGTAGTCGGTGTTCTGCAGCTTCGCTATTTCAAGCATTCGCTCTACTGATTTCGATATTATAACATTCAAAGTTTTTAGATTTCAATGTTATAATATAGACCCTATTTATCTACCTTCCTTTGCTGGAAGTAGCTAATAAGAACTGATAGCATAGAACAAACTCTTGCAGACACAGAAATGAGGCTCTGTCAGGGAAACATAGAAGTAGCACTGTCACAGAAGGTGTTTTAGATGACAGTGCTTCACAGTCTTGCCATTCTGTCTTAATGGCACGAGAAAGTACCACTACTTCCTTATGTCTAGCATGACTCATATAAAGAGGATTTGAAATATTCTGGGAAGAAGGAATGAAAACAAGAAAACAAAATTTTGTTACCAAGACAGGCCCCATCATCCACAATTTTGTTGGAAACACATTAAAATTGTAAAAGAAACAGTGATTTTGAGGCATTAAAATAGCTCAGAAAACAGACACAATGAAAAAAGCATGCTTTTTAAGTTCTGAGGTGGAGTTTTCCTTTAAGGTTATTCATCTGTGAACTGAGGGATGATCTAGCAAATAGATATTTTATTTAAGGAGACAAAGTAAACATTTTAAGGTTTTACTGAAAAAGCTCACTCAAACTCTGCTATAGACTATTGTGAGTGAAGGGCTAGTTTTCTATTTATTATATTGCTTGCTAGTATTTTGTACTGGGTTCTTGTATTTTGTATAATGTGGTGTATTTTCACTTTGTCTGTCTGTCTGTCTGTCTCTCTCTCTCTGTCTAGTCAACTGCATATTATGCTAATTTCACCACATAATTCCTTCCTTTTCCTCTTTTATTGGCTATTGTCAGTAAGCACAAAATTGTCATGTTATGAAGTCACTTCCCTTAAACTTTTTAAATTTATTTGCTCTTCCACTGTATACCATAGAACCAGAGTACTGGGTGCCCATCCCTCATCCAATCCTTCTTGTTGTTTTAAAATTAGTGGCTCTCTTTAGATTCCTAAATATCAAGTTACTCTTTCTGTAGTATCTTCCTAACTGCTTAGCATACAGTACAATTATTCGAATACTGACCAATGTTTTTCATCTTACTTTTAAAATCTGCAACATTTGTAGAATCAATTAATGGACAGCCTTCATTCTGTTTCTCAGTAATCATCTTAACATTAATGCTGCTTTGCTCTTGCTATGCAAAGGCACACAGGGATATTATTTCTTAGACTTCCAGGAGACTACTGCCAGCTTGGTATTAGTGCTACTGTTTTGCTTCTGGTGAGAGAATGAGCAGAGGGTCATTGACTCCTGACTTTTTCTGACTGGGCAGTGTATGACTTTCCTGATTAGTCTGGTTGCTATCCAAGGCATCTACCAAGAGAAGGCTATGACAAGCCTACAGACCCCTGCAACACTGAGGATGAGAGTACTAATCACCAGAGAGCCTGCGGCCTGCTTCACTCATCTTGGAATTAGTGCTACTGTTTTGCTTCTCATGAGAGAAGAAGCAAAAGGACATGCTGCCCAGGTGTGTGAATCTGCATTGATACCAGCACTTACAGTAGCCAGCTAGTCACAAATAGGCGAATCCCTACTATCCATCATTCTTGGCAAATACAATTCTGTCTTTCCAATATGTACTACTAGATTAGCTACCATCTAACGAAACTTCAAAGTACCATCCTAAATACTTCACCTATAAATCTGCAGAATCTACTTTAATGGTTTGCTTCCAGCTCTTGAGTATTACACAAGCTGATATTGAAGCTGCATTTAAATTAATTGGCAGGAAAATGTCAGTTATTCTTCACTTAACACAGTTAAAAAAGCTATAACACTCAGTGACAGTGACTATTTATTATTTATTTCCATTTGTTGACCAGCGAAGTCTGAATGGTCAAAAAAATCCCTTTTCAGTGGAGACTTGAGGAGAAAAGTTCCACACAAAATTATACAATGCCATACATTAATACAAAGAGAAAAATCACATAGGATAACAATTACAGTGCACAGACATAGGATTAAACAAAAACTTTCAGTAAAGAACTTGAATATAGATCAAATCCTGCAATATTGTGCTATACCAAATTGCCATATATTGCCATATGCGCCATAGCCAAATTATGGAACTCACTCCCACCCACAATTACCTCCATACCATCATACACCCACTTCAAAACTTTACTAAAAGCACAACTAAAAACATGCTGGCTATGCCCTTGCAACTCCCACTCTAATATCATCCACCCCATCCAACCACTACCTTTCTTTCCACTCCACTAACTACCTTGATTATAGCAAGCTCAGATGCTCATAAGCCAGTACTTATTATACAGCACGAACTTCTTCTTCTTGTAACAATACAATACAAATTTCAATTAAAAATACTGTGTAAACTTTCATCTCCTTTCAGGTAGAAAAGCTATATAATAAGGGATTTAGATGCAAGAAATATAAACATTCACTCTAACCATGATCTTGATTGGTCAGTGCAGCTATTTTATTTTGAATTGTGGCAGCTGTTCTAGAATTCAGGCAACATTACCATTGTCAAAGAACAAGCTCTACACAACTGCTACACCGCTCTTTCATTTAACAATAGCTATCTGTTCTACTTTCTTCCTTTCCACCTCGACTTGATCTCTGGAATCAAATCAAAACAACCGATTTTATTACTCACAAATATTGACTACTTAGATTATTCTATGCATGTCAATGTTGGTATTATTTATTTATTTATTTATTTATTTATTTATTTAAATTTGTTGACTGGGAGTGTCCGACTGGACGTAGGTCCATTTTCAGCGGAGGCCCGGAGAGAAAAGCTCCACAGTTAAAATAAACAGACAGTAGTTACATTGGATTACATAGCGATTAACAATTTACATAGCAATTACTTACAACATATTTACAGATGAAGAACATAATACTTCAGTAGACAACTAGAATCTTTATCTGTGAAGTGCATAACAGACATTAACAAATGTTACAAGAAGTTCCTGCTGTATAATAAGTACTGGCTTATGAGCATCTGAGCTTGCTATAATCAAGGTAGTTAGTGGAGTGGAAAGAAAGGTAGTGGTTGGATGGGGAGGGTGATATTAGAGTGGGAGTTGCAAGGGCATAGCCAGCATGTTTTTAGGTGCGCTTTTAGTAAAGTTTTGAAGTGGGTGCATGATGGTATGGAGGTAATTGTGGGTGGGAGGGAGTTCCATAATTTGGCTAAGGTGCAAGAGAATAGTGCTTCACCAGCAGAGTTATTGGCTTTAGTGATCTGCAAGTGATTTTTGTTGCTAGATCTTAGTGGTCTGGTGGTGCGATAGGGTTGGAGTAGATTCTGGAGGGATGGGACATTTAGTGGATGATTTACTAGTTTGTGGGCAAGTGAGAGTTGATACCATTGAAGAAGGTGAGGGAGTTCAAGCCAGCCCAGTTCAGCAAGTGAGAGACAGTGGTGACTACGGTAGGATGCCCCTGTGGCGAATTTGGCGATTTTGTTGTAGCAGGTCTCTAGCTTGTTTAAATCGCATTGCCTTAGGTTGATATATATTGGACAGGCATAAAGTAGGGTGGAGGTAAGGTGGGAATTTGCTATTGAAATCTTTGCTGCTTTGGTGAGAAGTTGCTTATTTCTGTATAGCGCTCCTAGTTTATTGTGGACTTTTTTTATGGTCAAGGATATGTGAATATCAAATTTTAGTTTATTGTCTATTTCCACTCCTAGCAATTTGGTGTGTTCAGTTGGGTATATAGTGGTGTTGTCTTTTGCTGTGATGTTAAAGTGAGAGTTGTTTTGAGTATGTTTGGTGGGTTGGAAGATGAGTAGTTTAGTTTTGTTTGGGTTGAGTATTAATTGGGCATCGGATAACCAAGTTTTAACAGAGGAAAAGACTTCCTGTGTGACTTTTTGCAGTTTGGGTAGGGACTGGGCTGAGCAGATGATGGTTGACTCATCTGCCTATTGTATGATTGTGCCATGTTTGGTGGCAGAGGCTAGATTATTGGTGAAAACAGAGAAGAGTAGGGGTCCAAGGATGGATCCTTGGGGAACCCCTATGGAGACAGGTAGTTGGGGAGATATGTCATTCTGCCATACAACGGATTGTTGGCGGTCAGACAGGTAACTCTGAAACCAGTTGGTGACCGATTGTGAGAAGGATAGGTTATTGAGGACAGAGATAAGTTGTTTGTGTGGGACCATGTCAAATGCTTTAGATAGGTCTAGGAAAGTAGCAGAGGAGAGATAGCCATTGTTTTATGCTGAAGGATAGTGTTAGTAAAGGAGAGTAAGGCAGTGGTGGTGCTATGGTTTGGTCGGAAACCATGCTGAGTATTGGAAAGGAGGTTGTTAGTAAGGAGGTAGTCTGAGACCTGAGAGTGTATGCATCTCTCTAGTATTTTGGAGAGTGGAGAGAGAATAGCTATGGGGCAGTAATTGGTTAGTTCTGTGGAGGGTCCGCCTTTGTGGAGGGGAATTATATGTGATACTTTCCACAGTGTGGGAACGTAACTTTCTGACAGAGATCGGTTAATCAAGATGGATACTGGGTAGGCCAGAGCATCAGCTGTGATTTCTGCTGCTAATCTGGTGGGCTTAAGTTTAGTTAAGAGTTTTTTTTTTATGTTGGAGGTAGGTACAGGAGAAAAAGAGAAGGCAGTGGGGAGATTACTAGTTGAAGGTGTGGGTTGGAGGGGAGGGGGGTTGTGTTGTTTAGCTAGTGATAGTATGGTTTGTGTGAAGTGTGTGTTGAATGAGGTAGCAATATTTTTTGAGGAGTGAGGGATGTTAGGAGGAGGGGTACTGACTTTACCTGGGTGGAGGATGGAGTTTATGGAGGACCAGAATTGTTTAGGGCTGTGTTGAGAGGAGTCTAGGGCAGACTGGTAGTATTGGAATTTGTCCTCTTTTATTAGCTTTTTGACTCTATTGCGTAGTTCTAGGAATTTCTGTCTAGTTGAGGGGGATTTGGTTTTGCGCCAGTGCTCCCAGGCTTTATCCCTGTTTTTCATTTCTGACTTAGTGGTTTTCTGTAGCCATGGGGAGGGTTGTGCTTTGATTCTGGAAAGTCGTATGGGGGCATGGTAATTAAGGATGCTCAGGAAGGTAGTATTAAAAAATTCAACTGCGTCATCAAGGCTGAGGTACTTTAGAGGATGCCAGTTACATTCTTTGAGGGATGAGATGACTGTGAGTGGGTTAAAGTTTAGTTTTTTACATATTTGACGGTGGATGGCAGGTTTAGCTTGGTATAGGTATTTTTTGAGTAGGAATGTTGGGGAGTGATCACTGAGGCTATCTGATAAGCAGCCTGTTATATATGACTGGGGGCTCTTTCTGACTAGTATCCAATCCAGGACAGTGTGCTTGCTGGAGTTTTTATTTATCCTGGTTGGCGACTGGACTAGTTGGGTGAAGCCATGAAGGTTTACATGATGGGTTGGATGGTTGCCAGAACAGGATTGCCAGTCAATATTGAAATCACCTAAAATGATAGTTTCTTGGGGGAGATGGTGGGTAGACCAGCTGAGGAGGTTTTCTAGTGGAGGGATGTTTTGGCCAGGTGGGAAGTAGCATCCAATTATGTTGATGGTTTTGTTTTGGTTTATTTTGAGGTTGGTATATATTATTTCTTCATTGCCTATTTGTGGAGCTGATGATTTTAAGATTTTAAGATTTTAAATCTATCAAGGTCATTGCTTGCCACATGTGTAGTAGAATGTCAATATTTTGTAAAGTCCACATTTTCTGGTTGATGTTGTGATCACTGTCATTCGGGTGTTTATTAATTTCAGTACATAGAAAAATTAAATTTCTTTAGATTGCTGTTGAACATTGATCGATGGTAAATTCATCAAACCAGTTCACTGATAATCATTATCATCTAAAAAGAAATACATTGTAGAAAAATGATTGCAAATGAAACAAATGCTTTAAATTTGCAACCACCTGAAATAACCACAGACCACAGCTCCAACTCCATCACCAAGCCACACAAAAAGAGGTAAACTTCTTACCTATATTACAATCGAACTGTTGCAGTTCATAAAATTGTATTTCTCTGGTGTTTCTGGCTACTTTATTTATTTATTTGTCTTCATTTACCAGGAATGTTTGACTGGGTATTATTCATTTTCAGCAGAGGTACGAGGAGAAAAGCTCCATTTGCTTACATTGCATTATACTAAGCTCCAGTTAAACACAGAGTAGTTACATTTCTATTTATACACAAACAGTAGTTCCATTTATACATTCTAAGACTTTACAGATGTAGAAGTTACTAAAGAGAAAGCCCACTTGCAACTTTGTGGATATATATTTATTATATTGGTTATTATTCACCATAAACATGAGCTCACGCTATCTTATTAAGTGGAAACTGGAATCCTTAAATAGGGGTGGTCATATAACTATTTGACATTGTCATTCTGTTCAGTTTTCACATCACAGCTCCTTTCTCAAAGGTTCAAGCCTTATCGCTCATATTTTTAACATTGTCTTGGAGAAAGTAGGAATTCTACCCTCCTTGAAACATTTGTACCTGTCTCCCATACCAAAATCAAGGAAGTAACCCTGTTCTCCATGATCCTTTCCCCATCTTACTATAAAATGTAGATCAACTATATACAAGGAAGTTGAGATGAATAGAGCAAAACTATAAGATAATTAAAAATAGATCAACATTTGATTGTATTTGAAAGGCTGTACTGAACATCTCTGTACTTAAGCTCTGTAACATTCCTGTTGTCACATTTGCTTATATACAAAAAAAGGTGACATACAGTGGCCTTATCTGTCCAAAGTTTTGAAGTATCTTAAATTTCCGGATAAGGTCTTAGTACCCATATAAATATGCAAAAGCTCTGTCACTAACAGAAAAAGCTCCTGTCACAGACTATAATAGCTGGAAATAGGAATAGATCAGTGGGTCTGCTGTGCCCCTTTGCCCCTAACCTTAGGCTGCTATCTCCAGCTGTTTTACTTTGATCCATATATACACATTTTTTTGTTGGGTACAATCCTAGTGCCATAGGCAAAACAGATAAAATGTTGGTAGATGTTAAACTGTTTTCAACACTTGTCTGTATAGAAAATTTCTTTCTATAATACATAATGAGTCAGCTTCCAATATCTGCAATACCATTGGGGAGTACTCTTTGCAAACTTCATGAGCCCCCCCCCCAAAAGGTATTTTTAAACTGCAGTAAAAAGCCTTTAATTTCAGACATTATTTCTTTAATAATTTCAGACATTATCTCTTTATGGAATAGTCATCTCCTACTATGTATAAATGGCAATGTCCACAGACAACCTTCTAAATCATGAATAGCAGACACAAAGATCAGCTTTTTTACTACAATATTGTCACACAGTGAAAAGCCTCTGCTTCACCACCATAAAACATTATTTGCAGTTAAAGACATTCCTTTCACACCTCTCAGAAACAGACAGTATTACTAAACAAGGTCTATATTATAAGAACGAATGCTTAAAATGTCAAACACTTCTGTCGACACGTTTTAAGTGAATGCTCTTATAAGCAAAATCTGACAAAATTGAAACTGACGTACTCAAAACATTTTAGTTGTCCAACACCTATCCCCACTGCTGCTTTGAACATGAACTGCAAACACAGTAAATGTCACTTGTAACGAACACCCTAAATATCCGCTACAATCCTTCCTGTTTGTAAAGTAAATGAAGTAACCACACCAAATGACAACAATAAATCTCCAAAATTACACTTGACCAAAAAGGCACTTTCCCGAAATGCAAACCAGTTAGCACACATGCACTAATTTTTCTTTAATTTTTGCAGGGGGGCTGAGCCCCCCTTGCACCCACCATCCGTAAACATGCATAATTCATAATATACACATCTTTACATCACTGCTACATTTGTGTGTGTTGGCCAGCTATGACATTTTAAACTTCTCGTTTTAGATCTTTAGAGCTTTCACTTACAAGAGTGTTCATTTAAAATGTGTCGACAAACTGGTGCTCGACGTCTAAAGCGTTTGTCCTTATAATATAGACCCACTAAACATGCTATGTATGAGGTAGTAGCATAATAGTTTGAAATGTGTCTTTTTATATAGTTTAATGTATTCACATTCTGCATGTGGTTTAGTGTTTGTTTTTTTCTCATCAAGTGTTTGAGGGAATTACCTCAAAAATAATGCCAGTTTTCTCCAACCACAATAGTTTTAACTGACAATATATCACCACTAAATCAGTCCTAACTCTAAAAATATGCTCTGTAGCTATTCACAAGATATCTGAAGCTACGGACACATTCAATTGTTTTGGGATTAATCCAAAGCCTTTGATACCTTCTCACTTAGCAAACTCATTCACCAACTGCTCCATCTTGACCTATCCCCTCCTTCACTTCAGGGGTTTAAAAGCTACCTATCTGACAGACAGCAAACTATTAGTTGGCAACATATTTTCTTTCCTGACCTTCCTGTTACCACTGGTGTAACCCAAGGCTCAATTCTTGGTCCACTTCTCTTTAACATTTTCATTAATGACCTCTATACTTGTAGGCAAGCATCACTTATACAGTCTGCTGATGACTTGAAACTAACATTTTCATCGGACACTCTGGTGCATCTTCTTGAAATCATACAAGAAGCCTTCACCTCTGTTAAAAACTATCGTCACAATGCCCAATTATTACTTAGACCCCCAAAATAAAACTACTCCTATTCCTCCCCAAAGCACACCTGAAGGAAAAAATCCAGATTTCAGATATTTTCACTTAGCAATGCAGAGATATACATTGTATCTCATGCAAAAGTGCTTGCTGTGACAAGTGATAACTACTTCAAATACGAACTTCACATTCAAAATAATATAAACAAACCTCACCGGAAACTTGGAATGCTTTATAGACATAAAAACTGTCTTACTAACTCTGCCAAAACCACCCCAGCAACCAGTTGCTTCCTTCCTTCACTCTTATATGGTGCCCTTGTCCTTACCAACTTGCAGGTATGAATTAAAACTAAACTTGAAACATGCTACAACAAACTTGTTAAATTTGCAGCCAATAAACAATACTATACACAGCACTACAAGTCTCTTAAAAGTTTAAACTGTCTTGGACTACTCCACTACCTCAGCTTTGTACAACTAACTACTGTCCACAGCATCATTTATAAACCACATGTACTACCTTCCTATCACCCAAACAGTCCCTTTGTTGCAATGATAAATAGCTTCTCATCATCTATAAACATCAAAAAGCAACTGGAAATACCCTTTACTAGCACTTTTTGTCAAAAATGGAATTCTATTCCACAGGCTTCTGAAATACCACCTATCAAACTCATGGCTCTGCTCATGCTATACCCCTGGTTGAACATCAAACTTGTCTGCTTTCCAAGCCTGTCTGTACAGATTCTATATCTATCACCACTTTCTCATCTTCACCTGGCTATCATACCATCTCTCCCACTAGACATAACCTCTTCCTGTCACTTCCTCTTCCTAACCTTCACAGTTACAATTAAACTAAACACGTGACTTTTACTTCTCTCTACTGTGAATTGTCAAAAGGACGCTATGCAGAATTGTATTGTGTTTTACTTTGCTTTTTCTTATTGTTTTCTTTGTAATATATTTTGTTATATCTCCATGCCTTACAATATTTTTATGATTATTTTTTGAAATGTATAATATTCAACTGTCTTTTGTGAAATGCCTTTGATTTTTTTTCTCTGTTGAATGGAGCTTTTCTCCCCAAGCCTCTACTAAAAATGGGTTCCTGTCACCCAGTCAGATTTTCCTGATAAACAAATGTCAATTAATAAATGATAAATACATTTCTGTGCTACATGTAGACTCATATCTAAAAGTAATTCAGGGTTGCCTGTTCCCCTATTAGTATACCTTTGTATTGGGAGAAGAAAGCGGACCGCCCAGCAAAAAATGATGCAAACACAGAGATAATATGCCACAGCTGCACAGGAGACAGCACAGTCCGAAACATCAACAAAGAAAAATAAATATTTTACTGAAGCCCCAGAAACATTGTCCAGAGAGGACTATGACTGGCATGCAAGTACAATAGAGTACGCAGCTAAAAGCTATGATATTCAGTGGTAGAATAGGAGGCATAGCCCTGTATGATAGAGAAGGAACCAAAGCAACAGGACATACAAATAAACACTGAGGGCAGCTAGAACTGTGGATCACAAGGAAGACTTAAAATATCAAGGTTATCTACAGAGGAGTTAGTATATGGAAACCTTCTTCATGAGATCAAAAGCACAATAAAATTATACATAGTACATTCACAGCTAGGCAATTTCAAATTAAGGTCTTAATATCCAAGATAAAATCTGGATCATTTTGAATGTAGCCAGCCTAACAGTATGATCATTCATGATGCCCTATAAAGGGTTGGCCTCCAACAGTTAGCACTGAAGCCTGCCCAAGAAAAGTTAGTTCTGTACCTGCTATTCTCAAATGAAGAGAAAGGGAAGATTTCAGAAATGAATGTATGTGGCTATTTAAGAACAATGGCAACCAAATGGTATAGGTCACCATCAACTTAATCAGAATCACACCAATCAAAACTGGGGCTCTGGACTTCAGGAAGGCAGAATTTATAAAAATGAGGAATTGGCTCAGAAAAGCTATTATTAATATGCATGAAGGTTGGATAGAAGCTACATATGAGCACATATTTATTTCAGTTTCATAACTGGATAAGTGGTCTGCTCAACAGACATTTTTCAGCCACAAAGTGTAAGATACAAACGCAAAATTATGCATAGACCAAAGAATATACAGAGTTGTACATAATACAGTAACAAAGTAGAGACAATACATTTGTATGTTATTTATAAATGCAACTGATATTATTATTATTTTCAGTATGTACAATTATGGTAGACACTCACCTACTGGTCATTTGTTAAAATATGTCTTTAGAAGAAAGATGTGATCACAGTGTGAGCTGCGAAAACTAGCCATTTTTATGCCAGCAAGAGCATTTGGTGTCCTTAAACAGTTGTTCTTTTTACTTTGTTTCTAAATAATTAAAGTTAATTAAAGTAAGTCTCTTGCTGTCTCACTTCTGTAGGTATCCATTTCCAAACATCATGCCTAGACTGGCAACAGCTCTTTCTTCTGAGGATGTTCTAAAACAACGTTTAATGAGAGCAATGATGTCGACTGTGTGTAGTTAGGCTGCTTGATTTGTAATTTTTCAGGTGGGTACAATGTCCCATTTTTAACAACTTATAGATAACAACGTGCAGGTTTGGCAGCTAAGTTACCAGTAGCCAGTTATAATGCTGAGGAATTTGGCACTGATGGGTTTGTGGTTCTGTAAGAAGAACAAATCTACAGATTTTGTTTATTGTAGTTTGTACTTAACATGTGTTTAAGCTTGTTAAGGTTACGAGAGGAAGCCCATATTCAGTTTTAGACATAAGCACATTTTTAACTAAGGCATTACAAGCTGATTTGGTGGAGTATTTTGCTAATAACACTGTCAGTATGCTTGGCCAATCAAAGAGTAGGATCCATTGTGACCTTAGGTACTTCTCTTCTGTTACTGGTGGCAGTGGGTTGTCATCTTTGTCAGTAATAATTAGATTTGAGGATTTAAAGAGTTTTTTTTGTGCAGTGACAAATGTCATCATATTCGACTTAAAGGGATTGTGTAGGAGCATGTTTTCATGCCTTAGTGGTCAGTATGCATCAGTTTTATACTGCTTAATTTTTTTCAGCCTGTGATTTCACTATCATGTGGCTCAGTACAAATACCAAACAGCAGACTTCTGCCATGCCCAACTTGCATTTAGCTTGGTTAGGAGTAAACCCAGCTTAACACAGGGAAAAGAAATGGCTTGAACTTTGAAAAGATGGATTTTCCAGTTTTCCAAAAAGATTGCTTCATTATCCAGGTAGGTTACTGCATATCTGGTGTGGGATCAATGAACTTTGTTCATTAGCCATTGGAACGACTCTAATGCTCTATGAATTAAGAAAAAAAAAACAGGAATCTGTAATGGAAGATTCCATCTAATGTGGAAAATATAATTTCCTTAGCTTCTAGGACTGGTGGAATTTGACAATAGCTTCAAATTATATCCAAAGTTGAAAGAATCCTAACCTTGCTCAATTTTCCATCAGTTTGTTTACTTAGGTCATGGGATATGAATCAAACTCAGATATGCTACTTTATTTTCTGAAGTCATTGCAAAATCTTATTGTCTTATTTGGTTTGGGGGTAAGTACAACAAAGCTACTCCATTCATTTTGATATTTTTCTTTGACCTCAAATTTGAGCACTATTTCTGTCTGTTCATTAAATATTTGTCTTTCAGATTCTGGTATTTGCTGTGAGATCAAATATACTTTCTCACCAGGCACTGCTTCTATGCTATGCTAGATTAAACCAGTTCTTCCGCAAAAACTGTTTTTATTGCTCAACACAAATTATTTTTCTTCTAATCATTAATCTAAGACATTAATAATGTTTCTTTTGTTTTGAGTTTATGCTGTCAGGACCTTAATATCCCCAGTAAATATACATACTTCAGAAACATGTGCTTCTGTCATGGCTTCAAAATATTTCTGTAGCATAACTTTTCTGGTATCCTTTTCCTAGTTGTCTCATTTTATAATTTACTACACTTATCTTCTATATAACTTCAAATACTAACACAAGCATTATACCCCATGTTTGAATTATTGGAGATGAGAACTTTTATATGAACTCTGCCGTATCTCCTTTGTTCTTTTCATATATTTATATATATATATATATATATATATATTTTTTTTTTTTAGCATAGGCATTATAGTTCTTAACCCGTCTTCAGGTCTGTAAAATACTCTATCACAATTTGAAAGTAGGTGTTTTCCTTATCCTGTCTTCCTTTTGTTATATTTGCCAAGCTTCATGGATGCCTGCCACACAGAACACAAACACAGGAATATAGCTGCTTGGGACTTGCAAGGTTGCCCCTTCCACCCAGTCTCGAAAGTCGTTGGATTCCCCATCCTTCTGAATAAAATTATCTCTGTTCTGCTAGCTGGATTTGCAGCCTGCAAAAAATATTTTCAGTGCAGACAATATATAACAATGCCATCAGGTAAGCTGCTCAAACCATCTGCACCCCTGAACTTGCAGCCAGTGCTACTGCTAAAGAAAAAGGACACTTTCTATGTTAATGTTCTTCAGACTTACCTATGAGCAGCACGTCCTAGTTTTAATGTATGGCTTTCTTAACCATGAGCAACTTTTTAAAACTTTCTCTGCTCCAGTGTCGTTATTCACATTATTTTAGCAAAACTACTCACACTGTTTTTTAAACATTGCCTTATTCCATTGTCACTGATTGTTTTTCTGGGGCTAATACCTCCATCTGCGAGGAGTTTTAACCAACTCCTTTCACCCTCACTACACTCGGCTCACTATGCTCCCCTACCCCCAATTATCACTCACCTGACTTATCTAAATTTATACTGAACATATCCCCTCCCATTCCTCATTCCTCTCCCATCCTCTCAATCCCTGCTACTGTCTCATTATCCAGTAGCATTCGCAGAAACCCTTTACAATCTTGTGACACCTGCCTCCCACACTTATTCTTCTCTACTTTCTCACTTAATTTACTCGTCTCAGTTGCTCTAACTTTACAATTTATACTTTTATTGCGCTTTTCCCCTTGTACAATATTCACTTCTTCCCAGAGGTGTAGGCAGGATTTTCAGATTTGTACTCAAAGCTCTTAGACTGCTGCCCCCCAACAAGCCACACCCACATCTACACATTGCTGTCTGCGCACTTCCTTAAACTGCAAACCAGGCCACGCCCCTTTCACAATGCTACTCACTGAATGATCATTGTTAACTGTATGCCAGGATGGTAATTACTTGCATGACGAAGAAGCATGAGCATTTCATATCTTCATGGGTCAAAAAACAAAATACCTTCCCATTTAAAATTTTGCAGACTTCATTCCTGCATGCACTTCACCAAACAGAAGAAAAAGGGCTAACTGCTAGGCAAATTGAATTATCAATTGTCGCAAGCGAAATAACAGCTACGCAAATTGAATTAGCAGTTATTGTAGAAATAACAGAAAGTCAACTAGTGGAATAACAACTACTTTCAGTAAAAAAAGATCTGCTGAAGATGAACATAACTGCTGCCATCTGTGACAAACGTGTTTTAATCTGTCTTGTGCTCTGCTTTTGGTGCACCAATATGTTTAGCAAATGAAAACATTTGCAATAAAAACAGCTACATACCTAGTAACTGGATAAACAGTGGAAAAATGATCCAGTTAGCAACCTCAGAAAAACAGTTTAATAAACAAAGAATACATATCCTGGCTTAAGCTATTTGATGCTCCATTTTTACTCTCATTGTTATGCAAGAAAAGTGTGCAGGAAAATAGCTCCTTCCATAGAAAGAAAAAGAAATGCCAAATTATCATAATCTTTTAAAACAATTTTATAACCAGGAATGCAGACAGTAGTTTAATCTGTGATGCTCTACTTATTAAGAACATAAAAAATTCTGCAAAAACCAGCTAATTCTCTACATACAGTAGTCAGGCATATTTTTATATAGCAGAACAGCAGATTGTAAAGCTTTTTAGTAATATATGGACTGCAGTACTGGTTTAAAAGAAAAACTAGTTAGAAAATAATTACTGAAGAAAATATCTAAATGTATAGTACAGAAAAAAGTGCAATTTACCTGTGAAAGAACTTAGCACAGCTGCAGACTGCATCAACATTGCAGGAAATGGATTCAGTCAGTTGTATAATACAGCAGTATATCATTTATGCGCATGTAATACAGGCAAGACTACTGTAAAATTTCTTTTAGACGTCATTTTTTGCTGTCAGCTATATTTGTTACCTCCTATTTTTCTGTCAAGTGCTATTCTGAAGCTTGTTTTATGATTTCCAAGTTGTTCAGTGATTTAACCATCCATCCCTCCATCATTTTCAGTAGCCTCATTATCCATTTCAGGGTTACCCAGCATGAAGTGGAAACAAATTCTGTAAAGGATCTTCACCCATTCCAGTATGCATGCAATGTCAAACATATAGTGCACACACACCTAACTACAGTTTGCACTCACTGTTTAACCTGTCTCATACCTCTCAACCTGGAATCATCAAAAATCTGGACAAAGGCCTATGAAAAGTAGGTACAACTGGCCAAAAATCGAGACACTGATTAACATAAAATGTGAGTACATAATCATGTAACCCCACCGACTCCAGTGGAATTGTAGGATGCCAACATGAAGAATGAAGTCCTTAAATAATAATAAATAATGAAAGGCATTTGAATTTCAGACTTTTATATACCTCAGAAAAATACATAATAATGCAAAACTTGTTATTCTAGCAACTATCTGAGTTTACAGGAACAATATTTAGTCTCTCCCTATATTTGTGCCTTTGTCCTATCATTATTTCTTGCTCTGAAAGATTAAGAGGTATGCAAGGATAGCATTCAAAAGTAACAAAAGTAACCGAGCAAAAAAGTACAATTAACATATGCAAACCTTTACAGATTGTTGGCACTCCTGGTGATAGCTGCATATCTGAATGCTACTGAGGCTGCTTCATACAAAAATTATAGTTTATAAAGTACATTCTATCTTTGTTTGTTTATTGGGCAGCCACGGTGGTGCAGCGGTTAGCATTGCCACCTCACAGCAAGAGGTTCTCAGGTTCGATTCTTGGCTGGGGTGCCTTCTGTGCAGAGTCTGCATGTCCTCCCTGTGGTCACCTGGGTTTCCTCCCAAAGACATGCTGTAGGTGGATTAGACACTCTAAATTGGCCCTAGGCGTGAGTGCGCACGTGTGTGTGCCTTCTGTTGAAGGTTAGGCACCGGTCTGGCAACTCAACACTGTAAAATTCCACTGCCAATCATGAGCAGACAGGTGATCCGCGGTGGCAACCCCTAACCAGGAAAAGCCAAAAGAAGAAGATTCTATCTTTGTTTATTAGCTCTGCAAACAGTACCTTAAGAAAAGTAACATATTCACAGTTTATCCTAAAACTCAACACCTGGTGATGTTAAAAACGTCAAGTTTTCTGTTTTTTTTTATTTTTTTATTTTTCTTAATCAGCTCATATACCTTAATTACATCTAAAGTAAAAGGTACAGGTTACACTTAAAAAGAGGCACCAAAGACCATCAAATCCAGTGTGACAAAAGCTTCTTCTTCTTTCGGCTTTTTCCCGGTTAGGGGTCGCCACAGTGGATCACCTTGTCCGCACATTGAATGGCAGTGGAGTTTTACGGTGTCGAGTTGCCAGCCCAGCGCCCAACCTTCCACAGAAGGCACACTCACACGCACACCTAGGGACAATTTAGAGTGTCCAATCCACCTGCAGCATGTCTTTGGGATGTGGGAGGAAACCGGAGCACCCGGAGGAAACCCACGCGACCACAGGGAGGACATGCAGACTCCGCACAGAAGGCACCCCAGCCGAGGATCGAACCAGAGAACCTCTTGCTGTGAGGCAAGTGTGACAAAAGCTACAGGCAGCAAATAATTCAACTGTAAGGTATTATAGCACCAAAACACCTCCTCACATTTTCCAGTAAACAAAGAAAAGTCGTAATAAAGTATGAGTGTCACATCCATAGAACTGACACCTGAGTCAGAATTAAAGTGCCGGACCTGCCAGTATAGACATCAGAACATTTGTCTCCTTACCATCATCACTCTGACTCCAAACCTGCCAAGCAGCCAAACTCCTCAGCAGACACCCTAGCTTCCACTGCACATGCCTGGTCACTAGCTTTGTGCAACTTATTGGTGCACCTGATGAAAGAGAAGCATACAATTCTGCACACTTATTGTACATTTACACACTCAGGGAGAGACAGGTTTTAAATATTGCATTTATAAATGAAAAAGTTTTTAGAATAACTGGTACTGCATTAACATGCATTTTTTCAGAGATATGAAGTTTGAACCTCAAAGGTTTGTCATTCTGGATGGATGAGAGATGCCCTTCTCACACACACACACACACACACACACACACGCACACACACACACACACACACACACACACACACACACACACACACACACACACACACACACACACACACACACACACACACACACACACACTTCTCTGAAAGTTGGTAACAGCAGCCATTAGTCCGTAACGTAGTCAGATTCCCCCACATAAATCCATACACACACACTCCTACTGTGTGTATGTGTTTCGTTGGTGGGTTGTTTTACTACTGCTGTAGTGAGATTTTAAATGTGCCACATGCCACTGCCCGGTTAAATTATTTTTTCATTGCATTTGGATTGGATTGGATTGAAGGAATAATACAGTCCAAATCCAATGAAAAAATAAATTAACCAAGTAGTGTGGTACATTTAAAATCTCATCACTACTCAACCCAATCCAAATCCAATGAAAAAATAAATTAACCAAGTAATGTGTACATTTAAAATCTCATCACTACAGCAGTAGTAAAACCCACCAATGAAACACATACGCACACCCATTGACTAACATTATGGCAGTGACTATCGTTCATGTGTGGCACATTTAAACTGTCATCATTGATTCAATCACTACCGTTGGAATTTGGAATTGGAAAACACCAGGCAGTTGAGAGGGGTGTGCTGCGTGGCGTGATGCATATTAATCTCGCTCATCTGCAATCACCAGCCAGGCACACTTCAAAGAGAGATTAAAGTCCACTTAAAATAGGATAAAAAAAAAAAAGAGAGCAAGATAATGTTCACAGAGGAATAGATAAAGTAGCATGGAACTCAGGAAACACGAGTGGTACGTACGCTAGTAAATCAACAAACTCTCTTTAGCATCAACTGACTGTGCCACTAAATGCACCATTATTATTATTAACTGCAACATTATTAGATGATAACCAAGCAAAGTAGCGAACAACTGGACCAGTAGCATTTTCTTTAGGAAACAAGATAAAAAATGTATTCACATTCCAATACAATCTCTGATTACAGCAACACTTATAAAGATGAGCCAGAGCCAGATTAGTGGAAGGTGGAATGAACATTAGAGTGACGATAAAGTGGATAAACATGTACTCTCTGTGGCTGTCTACTCTCATGCTTTCTCTCTCTTGCAACTAAAGTGGGACGAATCAGCAGCCATTGGTATGCATCCTGCTGACTGCCAGATTCTACCCCCCACTCCAAATAAACTGTACTGAAATGCGTACAGTCAGTATGCCTCCCGACGTCCCTACTTCTTCCTCTTCTGCAAGACCTTCTTCAATATTACTTGTACTTTCATAATATTAACAGAAAATGTAATACCCACAAACCTTTTATTACACACATCACTCACTTAAACATTTTTTCAATACTTCCTTTAATTTACAATTTCACCCTACCACACTATGGTATATTGTACATTTCTCTAACTGACTACACTCTTAAAATCTTAACTTGTCTCCTTCACAATAAGGGACCACACCGCCTGGAATCTACAGCAAGCCATTTCTACTCTTATCTGTTTTGCCCTCATCTTTGTCCATTCTACTTTAACATATATTCCTTTTTATTCAACTATAATCTCCCCTGAACTACTCCATAGTCCTGTTTACCTACCATGTTATCCTTTCACATCTTCATGCCTCTAGTATTCATTTTATGGTCACCTTACTATTTGCCATGGGACTACCACACTTCTTTCAGATACACACACTGCCAGCCACTCTGCCTACACTAAGGCTAAAACCTCCTTCATATCTATTTCCTCAAATGTATTTAATGTCCAACCTATTCACTTTTTCAAATACAAAACATCTAAGCATTCCATTCACTATGTCATAACCTGGAATAAATTTATATACTTTATAGAAAAAATAACTAATCTTAATTTCCTCTTCTGTAAAATCACTATTTGTGGTGACATCTATCCCAGCTCCCCTTCACCTTCTTCCATTCCGGTGAACCCTACCTAGCCAACTGACCTCCATTAGCTCCAGCACAGAATTTAAAAAGCTCCTCAAAGCATACTATATGAATAGCTGGTTATGCTCCTGTGACTCCCCAGGATAAACACTTACTTAACAATCTTTTCATTATCTCAACCCAATATGTCTTACTATATTCTTCTCTACCTACACAACTAATCCATCAGTATTCTTATTTGACCCACTAATCTTGATTCTATTTGCCTTATACTGATCCAGAAATCTTGACTTACTTCACCCCTCTAAATATTATGCTCACTAATCTATTCTGTTTTACATATCCATCTCATACTACCTAGTAACAACTTAACTTGCCACAACATTTCAGCTGTTACATTGTCTCACCACTCTGACCTAACATCTTCCTGACTAATTTAGACATCCCACACCACCTAAATGAGTGCAGTAAAAAATGATTCCCATTTATAATACTATAATGAGTGATGACTTGTGTATGTGATTTTATAAGAAAACAAACCAAAGAAGTGATATCACAGCTGGAATATGTCTTTAATATCAAGAGGATAAAAGCAAGATAAAATAATAAAATTAGATGAGCACTTTCAGCATAAAGCCTTCTTCAGATATAGTCTCAGTCAGTGAGTGCAGCATTAAATGGGAGCATTAACCAATCATAATCATCTCCTCAGGCAATGCCTCCTAAACATAGGCTTAAGGGGAAGTAGATCAATCAATCCTGGATGTTTATCAGTCCTTAAACTGACTACCCATTTACTCTCATCAAGCTCAGTAAATTCCTCAATATCCCCCCATTTAATGTTGCACTCACTGATGAGACTAGATCTGAAGAAGACTTTATGCTGAAAGCATTCATCTCATTTTATTATTTTATCCTGTTTTTAACCTCTTGACATTAAAGACGTACATTCCAGCCATTATATCACTTCTTTGGTTGGTTTTCTTATCTAATCACCTTGTCCAAAGAGTGATTTTACTGGTACTGCTGGTTTTGTTACCATATATGTGATTTTATAGTTGTATCAACAACATTAATGTAAGGAATGTATATTGTTTTTACTGTTTACTATACCAAATAATAATCTTAAGCTTCTCTTCTTTATTGCTATGTGACCATAGGCAATCCCCCAGATTTACTATTCTTCTGTGCAGGACTAACTTAGTCCTGCATGGAAGCGTCTGCTTAGGAGCAGGATGGCAGAGTGCCATGCATATTAATGAAGGCATGCTGCCTGAGCTCCTAATCATACACGGAGCATGTGAGAGTGTAGGAGGCATGTCTAAGAGAAGAGCTCTCAGAATATACATGTCCCCACAATGAAGAACAGCAGAAAGCCCAAAGAATGAGCAAGACTGCTCATAGGTGTCCGCAAACCCCCAGCAACATCCTTCAGTGTGTGCAACAGCAATAGTAAACACAAACAATATAAAAATACCATTTTTATTTTTATGAAACAGATTAAATCTAACCATAGGTGCACAGGTTTGCCCAATGCTTAACTATGGTTAATGCAGCTTAAATGGCTGAAGAGGATAAAAAGGAAGATATATGTAAATGAAGCAGTCTAGCAGTAATGTAGTGGGCAGAGCATTCGTCTTACGAGCAGGCATTCCCAGTTCGAGTTCCACTGCAGCACATTCCATTTTCCATGTCAAATCATGTTATGATCAATATTTTAGTTGCATAACCTACTAAATAACATATATTTGTGATCTGGACTACTGCATTAAATGCAGATATGAGGTGCCAGTGACATAATGTTGGAAAGTCCGCAGATAATCACATGTGCCCAATACAGTATATGTACACAGGAATCATGGATACAAATGGAAGGTAAAATGTGTAAGGAATGATAACTCCATACAGCTTCCAAACCCCCCACCTTCTCAAGAATCATTAGACATTACTGTCTAAATCAGTGCAGTGGTAAGTGGCAGTAAGCAAGTGTAAGCACTATTAAGCAGTAGTAAGCGGAAGTAAGTATATGTAAGCACTAGTAAGTGGGTATAAGCCCGTTTGCGCGGGGGTAAGCAATGCACACACAGGTTAAGCAATATGGAAGCTAACTCTCTGTAAGCATCTTTAACCAAAGGATAGCAATGCTTGTCATTGCACAAACCTGCACAAACCTGCTTACAACTGTTTAAAAGTGCCTTAATCCTTCTGTATCCAATGGCCCTTGTTCTGCCCAGCAACAAAATAAACAGCCTTTGCAATGCCTAAACCCAGGACCCTGCACACCATAGCCAAAGTGATTTACCACTAAATCATGTCAGATACACATAACCCTGATGTTTTCACCAACATATCATCTAGCCCAGTCATTTAACAGTACAGGAAATGTATTTCAACATGTAGAGGTATGTGTGTGTGTGTGTGTGTGTGTGTGTGTGTGTGTGTGTGTGTGTGTGTGTGTGTGTGTGTGTGTGTGTGTGTGTGTGTGTGTGTATTAATATCTAAATAGATATAACATATCTATATATGTAGATATAGATAGATATATATATATAAATATATACATATATATATATATATATATATATATATATATATATAAACATATATGCATACATATGCATACATCTATAGATATATATATGTCTATAGCTATATATATATATATATATATATATATATATATATATATATATATATATACAGCAATATATATGTAAGCATAAATATATAACTACATAGGTATATACAGACATACATCTGTAGACAAAAATGGGAACATAACAAAAACATGTATGTCCACATGCAGCGTTAATAGGGTTGAGGGGGCCCAAACAACATTCGTCTTGTATATATAGATATTCCCCCCCACAGCCAAACATGTCTGCCCAGCAATACATATTAAACTTTTGCAGATCCCATAACCAGGACCTGAAACAACATGGGCACAAGATGTTAACAGTACTCTATCCCACCTGTATGATGTCAGGCTGCTATCAGTAACATACCATGCAGTACAGTCTGGCTACCATAGGGAATGTGCAATGTGGAATCAATTAACATTCCTAGGATACATATACACAGACACATATATACAGATACAGATATATATATATATATATATATATATATATATATATATATATTTATATGTAACTACACATACACGCACAGAGATATGTATAGGAAGATACATATGTAGAAGTTGCACATAATACGGAACAGTCACTATGCCTACAGTTGCCACCTTACCAACTGGACACTGTATGAGCCACCCATACAAATGACAATTGTTGTCTGCAACATATACCCACAGAGAAGTGAAAGAATATAACACCACACACAGGTTTGCATACATGGGAAAGCTTTATTTGTGTACTATTACAGTTGTATATGCCATGTCATATAGCTGTTTAGACACTGACATACATATAAACAGAGTAATGCAACTGTGAAACAGTTATATTAATACAGTAGTCTGGAAAGGTTTACATATGTTGCTGTCAGGCTGAGGCCTTCAAGAAGTACAATAGTAAAGACAGACTGGGCCAAAGGATACCAGTCAATCAACAGTAAGTAATGTAGATGTATAGTCCAGCAGCCTCTATCTACACTCTGTATAAACTCCCTAGGGGGTAAAGACCTCAGTTGGCACAATGGGATGTATATGTTACATAACAAGGCATAACTGACACCATCACAATCACACTTACAAACAGAACAGTCTGTATGGCAGGAGGCCGTAGGCCTGCATTTACCAAAGGCAAATTGTATGGTAATGTACATCCAAAAACCTTAAGGGAGCTTACCCCTGATACCCCCACATGTTGTAAAGCCTAGGTTAGTTATGGTGCATCCCCCCTAGACTCAATAATATAGGGCCATATACCACTGTTACATACACTGGCCTCTGGAGTACATAAGGGCACACATGTAATGTGTAGGTGAAGCCCACACATATATGGACCCAACCCCACAGTATGTGTGGGGAACACAACAGCAGTGGACTGATGGCAGGAATGGTAGCATGACATACTCACAACCCACTACATAACAACCCCTGACATCATGTCATATGTACAAAGCCTGGTATGCAGGTGGAGGACAGAGGCTGGAACACAGGCCCATATGTGTAAAACTGTTGTCATACACTAAGCAAGTAGCTGGTGTTACAGGGTAGTCTGCAACATACTCTTAGCCAGGATTATTAACTTAGAAACAGAAATGGATGTAGCCATGTACTGATAGCACTCAACACACATACTGCCAGTGATATATCTGACACAAGACCTATGTGGTGGACAGACAAAACATAATAGGCACATCTCTGGCCATCAAGTGGATAGGCCCACAGTTGAGAGCTATGCAGACAGACTGCATTCCAAGTTAAACTAGTATGTACATACAAACCCTGTAACACCGGTGCTATACAATGCATACAACAACACTACTCACACTCAGTCTGTAGTTCTGGAACCTCCTACAAATATGTAGCTGGCCTGAGTGTGCAGGGTCTCCTCTAAGAGGTATTGCTACCTGCTGTCTGTAACACTGCTGCCCACACACAGGAAGGATGTCCATCATACAGGAAAGGTAAAGAGACCACACCCACATGATGTAGGGATTTATAGTAGTTGGTTGCCATGACAGTGGTAAATGGAAGTACTACACAGCATGCTGCAGGCAGGTAGCAAGTGGAAGACACTGATTGGTGCAGAAGCCATCACCTGATCATGTGCATCACCTACAAATTCCATGCTGCAATCTATGCAAAGCAGCTCATTCCCTTTACTGGAGAGAGACTGAGAGTGAGAGAGAGAGAGAGAGAGAGAGAGAGAGAGAGAGAAAAGTGTGCATGTAAGGCAGAGAGAAAAAAAGCAAAAAAAAAAACTAAACCATCCAGAAGAGACTGCATTCCCAGAACAGGTATGTAAAGTGTATATGTATGTAACTGACCACAGTACTTGGTCCATAATAATGGGATAGAAGATGTGGAAAGATTTATATGTGCCTTCAGGTGCTGTTGTAATTATGTTCACAACTGCTAAGGACAATAGAGTCCGGTCCCTGTGGGTAGTGGGCCATACCCATCAACTGTGCAGAGCAGCACTGACTAATAAGATGTAAGCCATCATAGTGCGTGTTGTGTAATGGGAAGTATGTATATTATGTTGCCAATAGCTGGTGGTGGAAGTAATGCTATAATGATGGACACATGGGTTCCACAGCCCACCTGTATTGTAGCAAGCAGGAATGCCATAGGTGTGTAATACGGTTACCTACAATCTGGCCCTACATATACCCCCCCCTAATGTCAGGCTGTGTCCGTATGTGGCACCTGTCTGTGTTGTAGCAAGGCAGAACAGTGCAGGAAGGTGTTGTGAGATTGTGGACCTGATGTCTGAATGTACCTCACATATAGGTATGCATATGTGTGTGTGTGTGTGTGTGTGTGTATATATATATATATATATATATATATATATATATATATATATATATATATATCCACATGTATGTCAGAAAATATACAGATACCCATGTGTAGACATATATATGAACACACACACATATATATATATATATATATATATATATATATATATATATATATATATACAACATCATATATATCTACACATATATAGATATATAACTATATGCACATGTCTACATATATACAAACACACACACAAACATATATGTATGTAAATGCATGTCCCCTATATTACTACCACAGTGCTGCATGCTATGTGTGAGGAAACAGCACACATAGCAATACACACAGATGTCTACAGCTGTCAATGTGTGCAACATGGATGGGTATGTCACATGTGAACCCCTTGTTGGGACCACATTGCTCTTGTCTGTGAAGTATGGAATGGGAATATGGGGAAGTATGGCAGGTTTAGTTGTGGAGGTGGTCAGGGTTAGTAGATATAGAGGACATGAGCATACCAACACCACAAACTGTTGAAAAAACACATATGCAGGACAAAATCACCTCAAACACCCAGCAATCTTCAGCTACTCAGCACTTTAATAAAAAAGAAAGGAACAAACTACAGTACCACACTGTAATGTAAAGCGCTTTTCATCTGGTTTAATGACCAAACTTCTTCAGACAAAAAACAGCAGGTACAAACTAGCTTTTATACTAAAATACATTTCCCTCCACCCCTTAATTATTCAATTATTCAATACAAAATCAATTAACCATACAAATGTCTCTTAAACTTTCAAAGCTGAATTAAAAAATCATTCCTTTAAAACAGCTATTTCATCACTAGTATTTAAGACAACACCTACATCTACTACCATAATGATGCAATATAAAAACAGTTTTCCATACCTAATAGAAAAAATTAAAATATTAACATACATATAATATGTGTTTGTATACTTTAAATTCATAAAACAACACTATTCAAACCTACATTCCCTGTAAAGGTTACCACTTCAAACCATAAAATTATTATGTGAATATACATATTTACTCAGCCATAGTTATAAAACTATTATGAACACCAAATTTAAAACATATACCATAAAACAGAACACATTGTCATGGCAGAAATACCATTGCAAAATTACCCATAAAAATGTATTATCTTTTAAAACTTTTCAGTTTCAGTAAGCATTGTATAGAGCAACCATCATTAATACCAGGGAAATGGCAAGCATCTAGGCAAATCTGCCACATTAATTCTCTTTTTTCTAATATCAGAAATCTCAGTCCACCCCATATGTCTCCAACTACATGATCTATCACTCTAAACATAAAGCTATGTGTGGCGTTAGTTTTGATGTGAGCAGCTAATGCATTTTCGGCCTTACCTTTCATAGGTTCATAGGTTCATAGGTTCATACTAGGCTATCTGCCCAAGGGCATTTATAAGCCTAGCCCATAGTTTTGTGGCTTACGCCACCCCTTTAGTTTGGAGAATCTATGCCCATTATTTTGCTGTGCCTCTGTCGAGCAGTGACACTGAGGTAACCCCTGGGGTGTATCTGCGATCTCCCATCCATTGGTCAAGATTCCTCTTGAACAAGGCCAGCGAGGTGCTCTGCCTCACATAAACCAGGATTTTGTTCCACAGCATAGGGAGTCTTTGGGTGATGAATCTATCCCTCCAGCACATCGTATTAATAACGGTGTTGAGGTTTAAGTCTCCGCCTTGTGGCTCTGAGGATCTAGATTTTTGTGATGAAGCATGTTCATCAAATTTGGGTTTGACATGGCCTTGTATGTCAGGCATAGGTCACCTCTGAGCAAGCGGTAAGCAACTGAATATAACTGGAGTTCTTTCAGTCGGGCAGCATAAGACAGATTTTGAGACCCTTTATCCTTTGGTGAGGAACTTTTGTGGCCTCTCCAGCTGCTGCAAGTGTCGGGTCAGATACATTCCGAATGGGGCATTGTACTCGATCATTGGTCTGATGAGTGATGAGTATAGGGAGACTATGACTTCCCTTGATCTAGATGTGAATCCCTTCATGATAAGGTGGGCAATGTAGAAGGTCTTCCTAACTACTTTAGCAATATGAGTGTCGAATGAAAGGCTACTGTCAACCTGGGTTCCCAGGTCCCTAATAACTTCTTCTGTGTTCAGGGGATTGCCACCTATATGGTAGTTAGGGGTAACCTTATTTTTCCGAATACAATAAAGGTGCTCATACACTCGCTACTGCAGTCTATGATCAGTTTTTCCAATGTAGAATGCGGGACATAGGTTGCATTGGGAAAAGTATATAATATAGCTTGTATTACAATTATACTTGCCTAACAAGGTCTTATAATTGTTGTCCCTGATATTAAATGAAAACCCTATACTCATATGCTTACAAAAACTGCAAGATTCACATTACTCATCCCAGGATTCTTGATAAAGTTATGTTTCATTTCTATAATGTTTTTCAAGTTCATGCCTCTCTTAAAAATGAAAGAAGGATGTGGGCCCAAGAAAGTACATAATTCCAAGTTGTTATTTAACAAGTTCCAGCTCTTCTTTATAATTGAGATAATATGAACACATTCAGGACTATATGTTAAAATAAGTGACAAAGGTGACCTATTGGCCTTTTGAATACTTTTCATCTTGTTACCTGATGACAGAGTACCTTGTAGTAGTGGTGTATAAAATCAACAGTTTGTGGTGTTGGTTCATTCATGTACCTTGTTTGATGGCTAGCTGGAATAGCACCAAATCACAGGATCTCTACAATACTCAGGAAAGCCAGCATGAAGCTAGAAAACTTACTAGGCTGATAGCCATGCTTGCCCAACATTTGAGCACTTTGGCAGAACACTTAGATACTGTTCTCCCTTCAACTAACTGTGTCATTTTTGCTAATAACCCAAATTTGGGGGTTGACACTTCCCAAGCAAGAGGTAAGACCACTCACACCCCCTTTGGTCAACATTCTGAGACTCCCCATCTTAATGGAGAGCATATGGACCAGTTTTACATTTTAAAATGGTTAAATAGTGTTCCTGTGCTCAACAAAACTACCAATAATGTATTTATCCATCCATCCATCCATCCCCCTGACACATGTGGAGGAGCTCCTAGCCAGCCTCGTGGCACCTGCCCATCCACACAGCCAGCAACTGGCGGACACCTTTGTGGAGGTGGGTGCCACCAGCACACCGGCCGAGGAGCGTGCAGGTAAGACCAAAGGGCACATCAGTAGACCACTGCTGCATATACATCTGCATCGGTACAGGTAGATCATGCATATCTGACATGTCATAGATATATTTTGTTGCTGCATAGTAGTGATAAACAGATGTGCATATGTGATAGTATTGTGGACATGTACTGTTGATGTATTGTAATGCTGCACCCACCCTGTAGCGATGCCACAGGTGTGGCCACTGACTTTGCATCTCTCACCCTCTAATGTAGGGCCCTCCAGGATACCACCAAGGCAGCAGCCTGTAGCTGGTGAGTATGGTTTATGTAGATGCTTGCCAATACACCGGGCATGTAATGGCAATGGTATATTCCATGCACACATCTAACATACCTACCCAGAATATATGCTGTACATGTGCACGAATTGTTGCTGTTAAATGCACAACATCACAGAAGTGACCATGATGGGGTATTGGAAGGGTATGTCAGACACCTGCATGATAACTAACATCCTGTCATTGCGGAATGTGTCCACAGGGAGTAACAAAATGGTGGGAGACATGGCCTACAGTAGTGACATGTTTGGAACAACACCCATATACAGTGCAACACCAGTGTATATACCTGTAGGGCAATGGCGACTGCTGCAGAGTTACACTATGGCATAAAGCATTACTGTGGTCCACATTATCAGCTTGGACTAGGCTGTAACATGTGGTGTTCAGTGTATGGGACATTGCAAAGTGACACACATGTAAGGCTTACTTGTCATGCATCTGCAAAAAGGCTGAAGGAGGGGATGTCAGCATGACACACCAGTGCACTGCAGCAGGGATCCAAAGGATTCTAAGAATGGCTGTTTCTGCACATAGTCAGGTTCAGGAACTGTGGCAGATGTAACCCTACCCCCACAGCAATAGTGATGGCAGTGTGTGAACAACAAGGGATGTGCACATGAGTAGACCTTGCAATAATGCAGATTAGAGGGACATGTGTAGGGCAGACTTAACATACACTGGCAAATGCAGATGGCCCACGTTAGCATACCCCTGCCAGGAGTAGTGATTGCTGTAGTACACATAACAGGAGGTGCGACACACCATCATGATAAGGGTGTGGACACATATGCCCACACGGAGTGTATGGATCATGTTCAGCATCCACACACCTAACACATTCCATAGGCACTGCATGTGAAAGTACAGGACATATGTCACATATTGGGCTCTTGTACTGTTAAAATATGTGGTGATGTGGTCCCATGGCAGATCAAGGATGGGTGTGTCATATCAATAAGGGTGTGTACACCCCCCATAGCCACAGTTTTCTCTGATGGTTATCAGTGTAAGAGTATTGGATTGGTCATACATGGTCCACTGATGTTGAGAGTTGTAAATCAGACATCAGGTATTCTCAAATGAGATCTGTCCACATATCATCCCAGGTATGTGTTGCTGAAAAACATAGGGGCTGTGAGCATTAAAACTGACATAACTGACACAGTAGTACACATTCTGCAATGGGTTGTACACCTGTGAGGTGTGGTGCAAAGTACATGGCAGGGTGAAGAATAGGTGCACAGCAATACTGTGCATAATGGTGCAGTGGTATCCAGGGGAAAGGGCATCACTTACTGACACAGCACATTCATCACATACATGTATACTGGTGCTAGCATGGATTGACTAGAGCTGCACTGCATGCTGTTGTGTACCATATGTTATGCATGTTGAAAGATGGGTAATAGGAGGACTGTGTGTACTATCATGGTACAACCTCACCTGTATGTGGGTGTGTGTGTGTCCTGGTGGGCAGTTAGTTTGTCTGTAGGGTCACTCTGGTGAAGTGAAGAGAGGTTGATGCATGTAGGATGTGTGTGTGTGTGCATGTGTGTGTGTTTGTGTGGATGGCCATGTATGCACATGTGTGATTTTGGGGTGTTCATACAGCAGTACCTCCCTTTGGGATCATGCAGTACATGGACATGGACTGTCACATTACACACCAGAAATACTTATGTATGTAATCACAAGACAGCTGATAGCATATTAAGGTCTGTAGCATGGAACAGGCATTGAGATGGAAGGTAGACAGCAGGTATACCCTTAATATCGCATTCAGCAGAAAGGTGACCTACAACCCACGTATGCAGCTCTACAGATGCATTGGGTAAGTACTAGTCAACACCAGGGAGTGTATCCATATATTACAGTTGTCACATGATAGGCTGATTGAGCAGCATATCTGGCATGTACTGAGCAATACATACACATGACACAACAGTGCATGATACTATGGAGTGAACATAGTAGCCCACACATATAGGGGCCATGCTAATGATGTCTGGACATACACAGAGTGATCACTGAATGACAGCAGTGAGGCCACCTAAAACCACTACGCACAGGTCAGGCAGGAAATGTAGTAACAGGTCTTGTGTTGTGATCACTTGTCTAGGCATTTAGAGGACTGATATGTTAATGAGTGGTATCAATGTGTGTATGTTACCAAGTGTGATGCAGGATGGGGAACACATGGAAATATACGTAGGACTGTCTGTAAATTCAAGGACAGGTAGGTATTACGGTGGTGTGTGTGTGTGTGTGTGTGTGTGTGTGTGTGTGTGTGTGTGTGTGTGTGTACTGTTAGGCAATGCTGTACAGCTTTTAAAGTGCATTTATTGTTTTCCCCCACAGATGGCAAGGTGGGTCAGGTTCCCTCCTGCATGCAATCTGATGTTGGTGTCCATACAGACACGAAGATGATGATAGTACTGTTGAGGCACAGGTGGTGTTGTCAGGGGCCGAAACAGCACCATCATTTGACATCCTCCTTTTAGCCACCCCAACCCTGCACACAGTTTCAGTGTCTATACATACCCCATCACTAGTGGCCATAGAGGAGGGACAGCTGGCGTTTGGTGGCAGTGCACAGGAAAGTGTGTTACCCATGCCTACTGTGTCTGGTCACAGCAGGCATAGCTGGATGTCTGGCAGGGCACCCTACGGGCAGATGTCCCAGGGTGCTCATGGTAGGGCCGCTGGACATCATGCCCCTGGCAGAGGCGACATAGCTGGTACCAGCAGGCACATGTTTCAGGCTGTCATGACAGCGCAGACATGTATGGAACATTACACCAGACAGGGCTTGAGGCTGCAGAGGGCTGCTCTCACATTTACAAGTGATAACTTCATTGAACTGTCTGGTGCCATCCATGCTTATACCAAGCTCATGGATAGATGGTCTGGTGAGATGATGGCCCTTATCAACTGTGGTATGTCCATGCTTGAACATGTGGTGGGGGTGCGGTGACAGCCACGTGGACATAGGCCAGCAACACCAACAGCTGGTAGTCAATGTGGACGTGCTAGGACACTAAGGGGCTTCTGTAGTGGCAGTACCAGCCCTGGCAGTGTGGGGGGACACTGTCCACACCACATCACAACAGGCCACGAGCACATGTTCCTGGTGGGACCTGGTACTAGCGGACATTTGTCATCATCAGGTGAGAGTAGCACATCAAGGCCTGTACCTGGACATGCCCATGGAACCCCTGGCAGACACAGTCCATGTTTCTGTGGCCAGAGGCAGTAAACTGCACACCCTGCCGGGTATGGTCTGCAGCTGTCCATAAACACCTGTGTAGGGCAGCCACATGGCAGAACTGTGTGCATGCATACCCACACACTATACAAACACACTTAGGGCAACCCCATACCTGCACACACCACATCACCATGCCCAGTTCACCTCAGTACACCCCTCACCCACACACATGGTGTCAAATGTATGGCCAACCCTCAGCCTCTGGCAAACCAGCAACACACCCTGTGCATATGATGATACCTGTGCCACATCCCTGTCATCCATACCATCAATGCAGGGACAGAATAATATGGTTCTGATGCACATGGTGACTGTACTACAATGTACCACAGTACTGCAGTGTAACATGTTGTAAGGAGTAAAGTATAATGTATATATGTCAGGTAGTGTAGCCGTCCAGCAATGATGCATTATAGCTGTTAGTAACACTGGTTGATTGTTGTCTCTACACTGTTATCCATTTGTGTTGTAGGTGTACATGTGTCAACACACAGATGGTCTGCAGTCATATTCCACAATCGGGTATGGCACTGTGGTGACACCATGGCTGTGACATATCTGGGGTACAGTTGAACACTTGTCACAGGTTAGTATAACAGTTATTTCCTGTGCCACATGGACAGGTGACCCGCTGGGGCATGTATAATCTGCAACCTGATGTAGACCCATCCACATACATGCACACTGTTACTTGACAACACTGGGACTAGACCCATATCTAGGTATGTAGTGATAATGAAGTGTGTGGCTTCCATTGCACACACCATACAGTGGTTAGGGTGAGGTGTGTCCCAGGTTGCATATTGCATGCAGAACATCCCCAGACATGTACAGTATGCTAATGGGGGATGGGTGTATATGAACAATACATAGTGTGACATACCTTCATATACACATTAACAGACACATAACAGGCAGACACACATCCAAAAGACCAGGGCCTATCGCTGATAACTAACATGACTATTTGTCCAATGTGTTACAGGTAGGCTGCACACAGTACATGCATAACTGGCCTGGAATGTGGTATCTGTTACCTGTATGGTTGATGGTGACAGTGGTAACCATAACGTGGTACATGGGACATATACCAGGAGTACCTTGGTGTAATGATACTGTACACAGCACCCACATCCCCCAGTGGATATTGTACACTCTGAAACCCATGATGACACTCTGATATACCCACCATCACACATTGGCCACGACTGCGATACAACCCATTGTAGATCCCAACAGTGGCACTACAGGGATATGCATCTAATGCACATGCCACATGCATAGCAGGGTGTTGAATTGTCATGCCTCACCAATGGGCAGCAACAACACTATCTGTACTACCATCTGGTAATGGGCATTGTAATAGGAGTATGTGGCCTAGGAATGCTGTACTCTACAGATAAACAGACATGCACACATACACACACTTGCCAGAACACAATGGGTATCCCATGCCTATCAACCCATTTGTACAACGCTGTTGTGATGGTACTGCAAGGCTTGTGTAGCCAATATGGAGAGGAGATTAACAGGGTACATGTAATGTCCCATACAACAGCAGCCACAACTGGCTATGGATATGGGTGTTGTGGTGGTTGTGAAGGCCCTCATGGAATTCCCATGTACAGGTGTGCTAACACACAGACACTGCTATACTCAGTCATGCACATGTACACATGCGTCAGTACTGGGGTGCATCTCTGCAGGTGGTCATATCTGTGTACCTAGCTATTGTCCAAGAAGAGATGGGTTGTGTAGGGGTTGTGTGTACAGTGGTATCCTGCCACCTGCATGCCATCGACAGACACTACTGTGGTGACCCTCAGGATGGAAGTGACATGCATCAGCCATTCTGACAGGTGCCTCCTGTACATGGCCACTGAGGTGATCAAGTTGACATGTGTGCAACATGCATTACAACACATGGCTAGTGTCTGTGATGGAGATCTGTACCCAAGCATGTTCAGTTGACTGTGGTAGTGTAGTGGGGGTACCCGTGGCATATGGTGCATACAGGGTGTTATATCCAATATGTGCCAGTTCATACACAGCTGGGCAGACATGTCAGTGTCAATCAAGCTTAGGATGCCTGTACATATCCCAGCAAGATGCCTGCCATCTGCACATCTGTACAGGGACTGACAGTCATCCACTTGGCAAGTAGCTATGCCGTAGGATGAATGTGTTGACAGATAGATGTTTGACAACAATATGTATGCCATAACTACATGTCAGGCGCCTTTGCTATCATGTGCTGTACAGACGGTAGTCTACAGTTACATTCCACATGTCAGATCATTACCCAGTAGGGGTTATATACTGTGACACTGCTCACACACCAGGGATACAACAGGAAGACCTCAGAGTCCAGCTATGCCTGCAGGTGTGCCTGTTGTCAGTACTACATTTAGCACTCTACTCTTGCATAGGTAGACACTGTCAACAGTAGTACCACCTTCATACACTACATGCCATTGTGACAGCACATACCCTGGGCTACTACCCCTGTATGTAATAAAGTCACATGGATAACAGGGCTGTACAGGCCTCACATATGTCTGTGTCCCAGACATGACACTCACACCCCTTGTTACCGTAATGACAGCACATAGGTGCATGTATTGTACATGGCATTACATACACTGATTACAGATGTCATTATCCAGCTATGTTATCAGACTAGGTGGTGTGAACTGGTTACCAGGGCTAAGCCATGCTTAGCAGGTATCAACATTGCTGCACTATAACAGCTAAGCTGATTTGCGCACTGATAAGTGTAGCCTACACTGCAAAAGCGCCCGTATGTTTACCCGTAGATTAGCACCGCTTAACTTCACGCAAAACCATGCAAATGCACTTAGAGCTGCTCAAAACTGCCTTAACCACTCTGTATCTGACAGCCCTTGTTCTGCCCATCAACAAAACGAACAACCCTTGCAGGTCTTGAACCTAGGACCCTGAACACTAAACTCATGACACTTAACCACTACGCCATGACCACTGGGAAGACAGCTGTTGTTTTTCCAATACATCAGTCAATATACATATTGATTAGTATTGAACAATTGCCTTTACTACCACAATTGTGTAGTACTTGTTATTAATATGACTGTTGCATCACATATGTTGTTTTAATATAATGTGCACATATCAGATACATATGGTGAGATACATCTGGGAGAGTATACACAACCGTGAGGTTTACACATGACAGGAATATATATATATATATATATATATATATATATATATATATATATATATCTCAAGAACACCAAACAAGGATCACCACGATGTAGTAAAATGCAGTTTATTCCAGAAAAACGAGCGCTTTCGCATACACACAAGTATGCTTTTTCAGGTTACAATTTGAATGAGAAAACTCAAGCATTCTTAAAGCAATAGCAATTATATAATTAAATAATTAAGAGAGCTTAATTTCTCGCTCTTTCTAGAATAATTAAACAATTAATATATGTAATAGATAGTATATAGTGAGTGTCTCTTTAAAAACATAGCCTCAATGTTAAGAATATATAATCAATTAATAATGAAACAGTGTAGCTGTATTAAATCCATTGTTTAAATAAAGACTTACTACTAAATCAAAACAAGACAAATAGATTTAAACAAGCATAAATATAAATATAAACTAATTTTGAGCAAGCATAAATATGAAGATGTAAATATAACGTGCATTATATAGTGTATGAATTTTCACTTCTGTTTTATTTATTTATTAACTCTTGGCATTTAACTCATATAAAAATCTAATTGACTATGAAAATCCAATATGTCCATATATGAATAAACAGATATAAGTACAGGTATAAACATTTCCTTACTAAGTACTGCTGTTATTTAGAAATATTATATATCTGTATATGAGCACGAAATATAAATGTAAATATGTATAACCATGAATAAAAATACATAGATTTATATACTTTTATATTCTTATGGGCTAAATTACTATCCTTACTCACTCTAAATATTAAATGCTACGTAAAATTATATTATGTTGTCATTTTATGTGCATGTAGGAACATAATATATTACTGTCAAAAACTTTTATGTAAATGATCATATAAATAACTTAATAAGTATATTAATAATTAAACTGTGTATATATACTTCTATGTTAAAACAAACAAACTAACATACCCTAAACCTACAATTCATCATTAAATATTCAAACATAAAACATACAATCTTCAAAAACCAACATCTATAGTTGTTATGAGATTAGTAATTAACCTTAGAAATACTAACGTGAAGCCAAGACAGGTTTGATGCTAACAGCGCTATTTAATCCTGGTGTTACATGTGCCTTTAGTCTTAGAATCCATTGCAACTCTACAGTCTCAAGGTGTAACATATTATCACCTCTTTTCTTATTGCATTTCACTATTTGTATCACTCGAAACTTGAAATTATGATCAGAATATAGACCAATGTGTTTGGCTAAAGCATTAGTTTGAATTTGTTTTCTTATTTCATAAACATGATTATAGATGTGATCTCTTAATCTTCTCGAGGTCAAACCCTACATAATAAGCATCGCATTTTTGACATGTAGCCAGATAAATCACATTGGTGGTGTCACAAGTAGCATCGACTTTAAATTCATATCTATAGTTCAGTTCAGGTACTTCGAAGTCTGGATCTTTTGTAATGTAGACAGACATATTACATTTATTACAAGGCTTTTTCCCTTCTTGTAAGCTCTTACAATTATTGAGACCGAACACTGATCTTTCCTTACAGATAAGTCTTTTTATATTTTTGCTGTTTCTATAACAAAATGTAGGTGTGTTGCCTATCAATGCCTTAATTTCCAAATTTATAGTCAAGATGTTCCAATTCTTCTTTACTATGGCTGTAACATTATAGTTATCATTGGTGTACCTAGTTGTAAATGGAACCTTAGTTCTAGTGTCTCTAGGATCAAATTTATGTCTTATACTAGAGGTCTTATTATTTACTTGTTCATTCCTATAAACTTCATCAGAACCATATTCATTTGTATTATTATGTATAGAAAAATTCTTATTCATATTTTCTATTAAACTAGAGGGATAGCCTCTTTCTAAGAATAGACCACTCATAATAGCAAGTTGTCTATTTCGTTCTAACTCATTACTACATATTCTAGAGATCCTAGTATATTGATTTCTAACAATATTTTGAAAAATGTGTCTTGGATGCATACTATTATAGTGTAGAATGGCATTTTTCCAACATTCCTTCCTATATAATTTTGTATTTAATCCATTTTCACCATCAATGAAGATTGTAACATCAAGAAAATTAATATGATCAAATGAAAAATCAAGGGTGAATTCAAGAAAATTCGTAGTGGATTCAAAATAATTTAGAAGTTCTTTTAAGGAAGGTATGTCACCTTTCCACAATATAAGAATATCGTTCACAAAGCGTCTGTATAAAATCATATTATCCATACAAAAAGTATTGAATATATGTTGACATTCCCAATAGTAAAGGACCAAATTTGCATACGAGTTGGCACAGGGGCTTCCCATCGCAACCCCCCATACCTGTTTGTATATTTTATCTCTAAAAGAGAAAACATTGTTATTCAGCACTATGTCCAATAAGGCACAAATAAGAAGTTGTGTATCTTTATCTATCATCATGTGTTTATTAATAACCTGTCTCACCGCCTCAATATCATAGTCATTTGGTATAGTGGTGAAAAGATTTTTCACATCCATAGTAGCTAGAATCATTGAGGTCCCTATCTCATTCGCATATGTTATATTTTTGAGATCTGTTAATAACTGTTGCATATCTCTCAAAATTTTTGGTACCTCTCTTACTATTGGTCCTAACTTGGACTCTAAGTAAATTGAGATATTCTCTGTCAACCATTTATTACCAGCCACTATGGGACGTATTGGAGGTGGAAATTTCTCTTTATGCATCTTTGGTAAACCTTTGATGAAGGGAATCAAGGGTTTTTCTATTATACAAAAGTCATAAAGTTGTTTACTCAATTGTCTGCACATTAATAAATCGTATAGATTATCATGGACAATATAAATTAATCTATCTAGCTCAACATCAGTTATAACAACATATTCTTTTATATTATTTAGCATATTGATCATCAAATTATCATAGAACTTAGTATCCATTACAACCAGACCACCTCCCTTATCAGCTGGTTTCACTATTAAATTCTTGTCGTTAGATAGACATGTTAGAGCTTGTTGTTCATCTTTATCTAAGTTATAAAATGCAGAATTTCGTCTGTTTTCCTTTGTTGGTTTTGAAAAATATTGATAAAAATCATTCTCGCATACTTGAATAAAACAGCTAACATTTGGTAGCATATCAGGAACAAAGACACTCTTTCTCTTACAAATAACTGCATTATTTAGATTTGCTGTAGTGGTATTATTCGCATATAGTAATTTTAGTGACACATTACGCGCAAATGTTCGTAAATCAATCAACAATTCAACAAGTCTACTTCCTTGTGAAGGAACAAAAGAGAGTCCTTTGTTTAAAAGGCTCTTTTCATGAACAGTTAAATTGTGACTTGAGAGGTTGAAAATTAAGTCAACTGATTTCTTTGGCGTCTTCTTACCTCCATGTTGTCTTCCGATAACTTCCTTTTTCTCCGCACCCTGCTGTTGGATCTGATTCTGTTGTTCACCTGATATTGTACTGGAAAAGGTAAAAAAGCTCTATTGACACCCTGTGCAGAGATCTTTGGTCTTGCACCACTATTGAGTTCTAAACGCTTTAGTTCTTCTTGATTAGGCAGTGGAGTATTAACTGACGCTTCTTGTTCACGTCGCTGCTGTTCAAAAGGTGTGTTACCTGTTGCGATCATTACGTTGGTAGTTGAGGGAATATTTAAGGTGGAACCATCATCAATTCCTTGTGATAAAGGTATTGGTGGAGATCGTATAGTACTGTGAATATTTACGGAACTGGTTCCAGGATTTTGCGCATTATACCTTGGCCAAACAAATATCTGGCCTGTACAAAAATCGTTGTAGTCTCTTAATAGTTTTTTATGTTTAACTTGTTGAAGTCTCTCACTGAATGCCATAACTTGCAAGTACATGGCATCTACTTTTTTAACATAAAATTCTCCCTTAAAATTTTGACTTATGGTGTCATACTGACTGTCAATTTTCATAGTCAAATCTTTTTCTATTGGGGAAAAATAGTCAATCAAGAGGGCAATGTACTGTTTACTGAAGTTGATATTAAGCTCCTGCCATTTCTTCAATAATGCAGGATGTGCATCTCCATATGTAGGCATACACAATATGCGCATGCCTCTGGGAATGACATTAAAGTGGAGACATGCTTCGAGGTGGCGTCTTTGCCAGCTTAATCTATGTAACTTGTATAAATTGTACTCAAGTTCTCTAAGGTTGCTGTAAAATTCCTTATGATCTATGACAGTACCTGTATTAGTAGTTGCTGGTAATTGTCGATCAAGATCAAGGCTTAATAACGGATTATTGCTTTGGTGAATAGCATCTCTCCATTTATTCACCATGGTCAACGGAACGGGATTATAGTCCAGTTCAACTTCAATATTTTCCATCGTGTGATGGTAAAGCAATCTTAATAGAATGAGAAGTATCTGCAACAAAAAGAAGATCACCATCCAAAGAACTTGATTATAAAGAAGGCTGAAGTCTCAAGAACACCAAACAAGGATCACCACGATGTAGTAAAATGCAGTTTATTCCAGAAAAATGAGCGCTTTCGCATACACACAAGTATGCTTCTTCAGGTTACAATTTGAATGAGAAAACTCAAGCATTCTTATAGCAATAGCAATTATATAATTAAATAATTAAGAGAGCTTAATTTCCCGCTCTTTCTAGAATAATTAAACAATTAATATATGTAATAGATAGTATATAGTGAGTGTCTCTTTAAAAACATAGGCTCAATGTTAAGAATGTATAATCAATTAATAATGAAACAGTGTAGCTGTATTAAATCCATTGTTTAAATAAAGACTTACTACTAAATCAAAACAAGACAAATAGATTTAAACAAGCATAAATATAAATATAAACTAATTATATATATATATATATATATATATATATATATATATATATATATATATATATATATATATATAATAGGCTGATATATGTCTACATGTACATACACATGTATAGTCATGCATATGTCTGTATACACACCTGCATAGTACAACATATATATGGTCATGTATACATCTCTTTGTATGTACATATACATATATATATATATATAAAATATGTATGTATATATATATATATATATATATATATATATATATATATATATATATATATGTATATATAGATATATGTATCTATAGCTATATATGTATGCACATCCTATGTGTACAGATATGCCCATTTATGTAGATATATATATATATGTAGATATGGACGGCGCAGTGGTGCAGGGGTAGCATTGTTGCCTCACAGCAAGAGGTTCTCTGGTTTGATTTTCTGCTGGGGTGCCTTCTGTGTGGAGTTTGCATGTTCCTCCCTGCGTTCGTGTGGGTTTTCACTTGGTGCTCCGGTTTTCTCCCACATTCAAAGACATGCATCTGGAGTATTTCTCCCCAGGCTGCTGCTGAAAATTGGCTACGTTCCAAGTCGGACTTTCCCAGTTAACAAATGTTAAATAAAATAAAATAGATATCTATAACTATATGTGCATACATATCTATTCTGATATACCTATTACTGTCAATATATATGCAGATATCCATAAGTATATGTGCATATCTATCTCTATCTGTATATGTGTAGACATATATTGCTGTTTATATGTATATATCTGAGTGTTTATATGTATATGTATATATATATATATATATATATATATATATATATATACATATACATATCCATCTATGTATGTCAATATGTATATGTGTGTATATATAGATATATGGATAATTATATATACATATATGTCCACATGGAGTGGAGCCCTACTACTGCTACTGTGATAGGGGTTGGGTTCCCAGACATGTTGTGTGTGGGAGGTCACATCTGCTTTTAACATGTGCGCCATTGGCTACTGACAGACATCCTAAGGACATCATAGTACAGTACCACTGCTAGCACAGTAATAATCCTGTGGACTATAGCAGAGATATGGCCAATAAATGTGGACAGTCTGATACACTCTGGTCAGTCCAGAGGTATACACAGAACCACTTAGTGCAAAACATGTAGACCAAGCCTGACAATGTGGATGTTAACATCCATGTAGATGGGTACAACACATAAATACTGGTATACATTTGCCCCATAGGTTATGCATTCACACACCCCTGTCTGTCCTGCCACATAATAACCTCTGGTACAGAGGTGCCATGGCCACATACTACCCAGTAGTTAGTGACATACATCTGTACAGCATCCAACTGCTTTTGTCTGACATACATGACTGTTATTGTGGCCTGGCAGCAGTACATCTGGCAAGTATCTGGACATAACATCACCCTGGGGCAAGGACACTAAGCTGCTAGGCATGTAATAAAGCACTGTGCAGGCTATAGGCAGACTGCCACAACACTGGCCTACATTTCTTATGGGGGAATACACATGCACCTGCATATATAGCAGGCTCTATCGGCATGTCACAGCACAGAGTAACAGACACCCATGTGAAAGTGCATAACCACAACCAATGTGAACACAGCCACATATGGTAAGCTAGCATAATATTACAGTATATGGGCTATTTGAACAAAACCATCCTCATATGTGCCACTCACACACTAACCCTACATATACTGAGCTGCTACACAGTGTGGTCTGATGCCTGTCTGTGATATGGGACATGTGTGTGCTTGGCCCTAGAAACATGTAAGCCGATAGAGTAACATACAGTGGAGCAGAATGTAACATGAGACAGAACAGGACAAAGAACAATGACATCTACCACAGTCTGTAAACAGGCCAAGGTACATATTCACAAACACACACTGTTGACAATCAGCATAAGTACACAGACCTCAGTACTGTACACACAACCACAGTATGCCCAGGTTATGTCCTCAAAGAGAACCCCTACTATACATAACATGTGTTGCAGTCTGATATCCCACTGGCTTGTTATCAGATATGATGTCAATAAATGAAGGTGTACAGGACATATGCACCTCTTACTGCATTACATATATACACAGGTTGACAGAGTTGTAGCCGGAGTCACAAACACAGGGCCAATATTGACATGTTGCTGTGATAACCTCATACATTTACTGTTGTAACAGGGTTTGTTGCAACATATGTCCTATGAGGAATATGAGGTCAGTAACTGTTATGTCTGTCACCATGTACTGTCTGCAATCCTCACACTATGCTTTTGCAGTTCATAGGTGCTCTGTGGGTGGCACAAGAAACAAAAGGCACCACACACTGCCCAGTCTGCAGATGACCCTACAGATGGGAGTTTCCTCAGTAACATAGCACTGTCATGACAGGTATTAAAACATGTAGAACAGCCATATCCACACACACCCTGTAAAAACATTACTCCAAATGCAGAATAGCAACACCTACATTCTGTAGTCGTGTCAGGCACATCCCCCTCCTGTCTGTTGGCCTGTTTCCACAGTGTGTGCTGTTAGAGGTAAATTCCCAATCCATCTGTGATGCTGTTTGCCAAACAACAGATCTAGGTCCTGCTCACAGTGAATGAAAAGGTCCAACACCAACATGATGTTTCTAGATATTGCAGTGTGTTTCCATGCAATTGGCTATGGGAATGTTACCACAGCTGTTCCACATGCAATCAGCTAGAGGAGGGCTGCAATTTATACAGAGGCCATCAGCTGCTCATGAGCATCACTTAAAAACACATGCTGTTGCCTAAGCAAAGCAGGTGTAAGGTCTCCACATCCACCAGAGAGGGAGTGAGAGAGGCAGATAGAGGCAAAGATAAGTCAGGGAGGGGTGGGAGTGTAAAACTTAAGCATGTTTGTGTCACACACCTACCAGTACAGGGTATCAAAAGCTCTCCAAATGTATATGTGATGGTGAGTGACATATGGAACAGTGATAAGGTAGCTATACGGTAGGTGTAGTACATGTGCCTGTCCGTATAAACAGGTGCCAGCGTCAACACAGCCACGCTCTCTCAGGGACCCACACACATTGACACACTTGGCAGGGTCAGGAATACAACTCCTCACTAGTTAGTTTGCTACAATACAGTACTGTGCAGGTATCACATGCACCACAGGGGTTATCCAGAGGTTATATGGGCAAAGGGTATGTGAAGATGTCTGACATCAGACAGCATGCTTTAGTATGCCAATGGGGCTTGTAATGAGTGTGAATGTGGTTGTAAGCATCATACACCACACACACAGACACTGGGTTCCAGCACTGACATGCATGGGTGCATTGCTTCATGGGTGTTTAGTGGTCGACTGTGCCAGATGGCTATACAAGACTAGGTGATGGGTATACCTTGGCATCAGGCCACATGACAATGGTCTGCAGTGTGGCTCAGAGGTGTAGTGTCTGGATCGGCCCACACAGGTGGGTATTGTATTCACCATCCAGTCACCTGGGTAACTATTGTGTGTGGCCATTGATGTGCATTGCTTGCCATGTATGTGTTCTTTAGTCCATGACATAGACAGTGTCTGGGATGTGCACACATCCCACATGCATGTACAGTGACATGTGGAACTGTACCTGGGGTGTCTGGCCCATGTTGTGTACACAAATTGTTATCATCAGATGTGCCAGTCCTGGCCTCATGTGGTAGGACCTGGTAATGGACAGCAGCTTGACCCTGCACCTACATTGGTAGCATGATACAGGTATTCCCTGGAGTCAGTGGCTTCTGTATATACAGGGCATGTGTTTAAGGCATGGTATGTCCTTTGTGGGTCACATTTTATGGCATTACAGGTGTTGCAGGTGTCCAGTAGGGAACATAGTGAAGGTGCACTGTCTGCATGTCTATGCCTATTGGACTGATGGCTAGGGTGCCATGCCCTCTGTAGTCTACTGCAATCCCACCATGGTTACTATCTGTATGCGGGGTACTACCAACAAAGCTGTTGTTGCTTAGACAAGTGTGTTTGTGTATGAGAAATGGGTTGAGAGTGTTCTCTGGGTAATACAAGGTTGCTAACTTTGTTCGCCAGACCTTGATGTCACATGTAGGTGCATGGATTTTTACCCAGCCTCTCGGCTATTTCACATCTGTTATCACTGTAAGGTGGACATTGTGTCATATACTAGGGCCACCATATAAGAAATTTGCAAAACCCACTCCACAATGACTCCAGCTGTTACACACTTACACTTATCTCCACACAGGATACAAATGACAAACACAGAGACACACACAGACACACATGCCATGTCTGGATTAGAACTCCTACCTAACTAGTTTATTACACTACAGCACTATGCAGAGATTACTGGAGTACTCCTTCCCCAAAGCTGTTTTTCACAGTGAATGACATCAGCAGGCTTGACAAAGAAGGGCATTTGAATTGTAGTGAGTGTGACTAGCCTAAAAAGCATTGCTCCTACACACACAAAGAAAAACACACACAAACATGCACACCTGCCATGTGTGGGAATAGAAGCCCTACCAGGGTTCTATATCACACTACAGCATTACGCTGTTATAGGACATGCCACAGACATTACTGGGCTACATTTTTCCCAAAGGTGTATTTCACAGTGAATGACATCAGCAGCCTTGCCAAAGTAGGGCTTTTGAATTGTAGTGAAAGTGACTAGCCTAAAAAGCATTGCTCTCTACACAGACAGAGTCACACACACAGTTGCCATGTCTGGGATTAGAACTCCTACCTAACTAGTTTATTATGCTACAGCATTACCCAGTTTTAGGATGCACCACATAGATTACTGGGCTACTCTATTCCAAAAGGTGTATTTCAAAGAGGATGACCTGAGCAGGCTTGTCATAGTAGGGCAATGGGAAGGGCAGTATGTGTGCATGGGCCATAAGCCATTCATCTAGAGGTTGATACACCACATGTGGGCACATGCAGGGTTATATTCCACAGGTACGCGTATACAGCTGATAGATGACTAATGCCTTGTACAGTCATGTTGCACAGCTAGCACTTGCACCACATAGTCTGTAATGCTGATGGATACTGGTGGCGAATGTCTACAGTGAGTGACATTTACACATCATGTGGTTGTAGCCATATGGTTGTGTGCTGGGTGGGACAGGCTTCATGATGGATGACTTTTTGTCACAGTCACTCTCTTCCACACATCTATGTATGTCTACATTTGGCTTATTGTAGTATGTTGTCCTTGCTATGATGGCTTAGTGGTTAACTACTGTGACTATAGTGTACAGGGTCCTGAGTTTGAGCCTTGCAGAGGCAGTTTATTTATGGTTGGGAGGGTGGCATAATGGTTAAGGTGTTTGCCTTACAAACACAAGGTGCAGGGTTTGAGTCTCACAAGGGATAATTGGCTAGGCTTACAATGGCTCACAATGGCAGTTAGCTTAGTACTAACCTATGAACCTATGGATATATGTCTGTATTCCTATCCACTGTGTGTGCAAAGCATGACTGGTGCATACTGAGGAGTGTATGCACTAACATCTGCAACTGTCAGATATGCATGGTCCACTGTTGTTTGTTGACATGGGCTTCATTTGTTTAGGTGTGTGAGCATGCCCAGTATGACCTTTCAGTATGTTGTTGTCTGACATTGTCTTCATTTCTCTGAGTGTGTGAGCATGCCCAGTATGCCCTTCTGTATTGAATGTGTGGATCCATTCCAGGTTGTTTGTACTCCAGAGTAGACCTTTGTGTTATACATCTACAGGTAGCAAACTGTTTCTGCAGGGTATCCATAGATCATTTGGCAATATGGGGACAGACTGTGCAGGGGATAGTGTGTACTGTAGGTGATTGTGTCTGTGCTGCTTCTGCAACATGGTACCGTTGTTAGCAGAGATATTCAGACATGTGTACTGTTATGCACTGTGATGTTTTATGTCCTTATGTACTGTCAGGTGGACATTCTTGCTCACAGTGATGTCCTGGGGGACAAGGGTGACTGCAACTGTGTCCAGTATTGTGGGCAGACGCCTACATATTCATGGTAAGTTATGCCATTCTTGAGGGGGGAGCTGCAGACACTTGCTACTGGGTCTGTGTATCTGGTTCAGCACCTTGGTACAGTACTGGCAGAGGATCCCATACTTGTACATCCATCAACATGACAGTATGGCCTTATCTTGATGTGGCAATACCTCACAGCTGTACAGATTCACACAGGTTACCCAGAGGCAGGGGCCATGAGTCAGAACATTACTCCTGTTGTGGTGTACAGGCAGGTGTGTAGCCACCCATTTATGTGTTTGCAGCCAGGGATAGTGTGTGCACACAGCTGTGTCGGACCTTGTACATTCCGTGCTGCTCATGCTCCCACCCCCCTCTATTATTCTAACTTCTTCCATACATTATGCATACATTCTCTGATACTTTCCCTAAGGTTATCACCTCATCATAGCTGTGTTTTGGTGCTGGTCCACAGTTCATGCAGTGGGACATGGTGGACATGTTACTGTAGTTTGCCCACATGGCCTTGCATGTGGCTTATGTGGAGTGTGATATGTTGTTATTTGGGTGTCCATGACATAACATGCATTGGCAGTACATGTGAGATACAGGCCTTTAGCAGAGGCCGTAGGCCATTTGGTGTTGATGCGGGCCAGCTGTAGCAGGCCATTGTATTCTGTCAGTCCTACAGTCTCAGACCGCCATACAGTATATTCCCCTGGGTGTTCATGCCAATACTTTCTATCAGTCTTGATCAGGTGGTGTGGATGCTGGCAGGGTGCTACTTATGGTTAGGGGCACACCTGCATGGTACACATGCACTGCATGCTGCATTCTTTTGCTATTGCCATATACAGGTGGGGTCATATTGTACCCATTCCCCACTGCAGGGATACGACCAGAGAGGTACCTGTGGATGGTGTTTGGGTGAGCTGGGTGCATGTGTGCTATGGACACTACTTGCATCTGATGCACAGATATGCGTGTGACATTTCAGTTATGCTGGCATGTGCAGGTACATCAGCTGTTTCCCAATACATCAGTCCTACCACCTTTGTGATCTGCAAGTGTTCGGGCAAACAACACTGGTATTCCCTACTACAGGACCAGATAATGTGATGCATACCTGTGTGTACAATTCCAAGGGTGTGTCCACTTCACAGTTACACATTATATACTATATGTCTGGGGTACTTTCCTCTGTGTACTGCTTGTATATCTAGCCCAAAAGTTATGCCATGTCAGTCTTTCAGATGGTGACACACATTACCACCATACATTTACAATGGCTTATTGCTAGCATGTGTTATACTGGTGGGAATTATCTTTGGCAGTTGTGAAGACTTGGCCCTGTCATCAGCAGTAGTGGGCAATGGCTACCTGGTCATATCTCAACATACATACATACTAACCACTCTCACACAACATGAAATACACACCAACCTAACACACACACATACCTGCATATTGTGCAAATGCTACAATCTATCCTGCTACCTTGGCCACCTCTGGGCATCTGTGCTCCACTGGTATTATACCTACACATACATGTTACTACATTTCTACATAGGCTTGGGGGGCACACCTGACTGTTACTACATGTCTACATAGGATATGGGGGGTGTACACCTGACTGTTTCTACATTGCTACACAGGATTGGGGGGACACACCTGACTGTTACAATGTATGTACATCGGATTGGGGGGCACACCAGACTGGTACTACATTTCTACATAGGATTGGGGGGCTTACCTGACTTTTATTACATGTCTAAGTAGTGTTGAGGGGCACACCTGACTGTTACTACATGTCTACATGGGATTGGGGGGGCACACCTGATTGTTACTACATGTCTACATAGGATTGGGGGGCACACCTGACTGTTACTACTGTCTACATAGGATATGGGGGGGACACCTGACTGTTTCTACGTTGCTACACAGGATTGGGGGGGCATACCTGACACTTGTACACACTTGTACACATTTGCTATGACTGTACTGGTATGTCAGGTACTCCATTTCAATATGTTTTCTAATCTATCATGCTGACTAGAGGCATGTCAGTGTACTACAGGTCCTATGTTTCATTGACCTACATATTAGTTTCTGACTTCATACCCTTCAGAACTAACATCCCACTGCCTGACCTGATGTAGTCTGTCTGTGTAGGCCTGGGGGGAAGTTACCCATAAGCATCATTCAGTGGCCTTAACACAGTCTTTGTTTGTGTTTTTCTACACCTGTTCTGCTGGCTGTGGCTGTTATTGGGTTTGTGTACCTCCCTGACTGGCATGTGTGTGTCATATGGACACACATGTGGCCCAGCACATTTGCCTGCAGTGGGTTTTGTTACCATGTGTAGTACTGGCTACTATGGTGACACCCGCATTTGTAACAGATCTCATGCTGCCACTATAGGTGTCTGCTATCTGCTGGCATCACATTCAGCCACCCGATTCCCTTGCA
>NC_056744.1:1352285988-1352408488 GCF_019279795.1 Protopterus annectens | reverse complement strand
CAGACTGATATCTTTCAGATAGGTAGGTATAGAGCCATTTTCAAATTAGTTTGCAAAGACCTAGAGAGGAAATTTGAGTCAGAAATTTCTTATGTGACACCGTGTCAAAGGCTTTTCAGAGAGCTAGAAAAACAGAAGAAAAAAACTTTTTCTGGTCTCTAGCATTATTAATAGTGTCAGAGAAGATGAGGAAAGCTATAGTGTTGCTATGGCCTGGTCAGAAACCATGTTGTGCTGGGGTTAGGAGATCATTTTTCAAGAGGTACTGTAGGATTTGCATTTTAATACACTTTTCTAGGATCTTAGAAAGGGGTTACAAGATATCGATTGGCCTAAAGTTAGAGATTTCAGAAGAGTTACCTCCTTTATTGAGGGGAATAATGAAGATTTGTATTCCACAATGCAGTGAGTCTTGAATAGATCTGTTAACTGAGACTGGGTATGCTATAGTTTCTGCAACAAGCTTAAAGTACTCAGCAGGGAAATCATCAAGAAGGAGAACAGGGTTTAAGTTTTTTTAGTAATTGTTTAACATATGATGTGGAAACAGCTTAGAGACTGAAGGCATGGATGTCAAGACTAGCAGAGTATTGAGGTGGATTAAATGCTTAGGAAAATCTGGATGTAAGAGAGGCTATGATGCTGATGAAAAAAGTGTTGATTTGGTAGCTCTTTCTGAGGGGGGATAAGTCTGGATAGGGATTTGGTGAGGAAGGAGAAGCAGGTAAAACATTTTCCTACTTTAGCTCCAGAATTTCTTTGGAGGTTTTTTATTATTATCTTGCGGGTAAGACTAATTTTTTTGTCTAAGTGGATTTTCTTCTTGGTGACATTGCACAACTCCTTGTAAGGTTTGAGGGGGTTTTATCTTTGTGCTATAATCTCCATGGTGTGTCTAGTTTTTGCATGAGAATTCTTGTAGAATGAGACATCCAGGGGATTTGAGTATTCTTTTACTTTTTTATTTCTAGTGGGTGCAAGGGTATTTAAAGTATTTATGAATATATTGCTGAATTTGTTGACAGCCTTGTCTAGGGGTAGGGCTTTGAGAGGAGACCAGTTTATGGATTTTAGTAGATTACTGAGTGCATCAAGATGAAAGTTAGAAAGATTTCAGGTAGTTCTGTACTTATGTTTTTTAGCTGGTGGGTGATTTCTCTATTGGTGAATATAGGAAGATAGTCACCATAGCCAAATTATGGAACTCCCTCCCACCCACAATTGCCTCTGTACCATCATGCACCCGCTTCAAAACTTTACTAAAAGTGCACCTAAAAACATGCTGGCTACACCCTTGCAACTCCCACTCTAAAATCACCCACCCCATCCAACCACTACCTTTCTTTCCACTCCACTAAATACCTTGATTATAGCAAGCTCAGATGCTCATAAGCCTAGTACTTATTATACAGCAGGAACTTCTTATTGTAACATTTGTTAATGTCTGTTATGTACTTCACAGATAAAGATTCTAGTTGTCTACTGATGTACTATGTTCTTCATCTGTGAATATGTTGTAAGCAATTGCTATGTTATATTGTTAATCACTATGTAATCCAATGTAACTACTGTCTGTTTATTTTAACTGTGGAGCTTTTCTCCCCGGGCCTCCGCTGAAAATGGACCTGCGTCCAGTCGGACACGCCCGGTCAACAAATGTAAATAAATAAATAAATAAATAAATAATTGAATCAGGTAGTACCCCTAAGGTAGCATACATGCTGGGGTCATAAACAAATATCCAGTCAAGGATATCATTTTTTTTTATGATTTACTTTGTTGTGTTACATAGGGGAAGAGATTAGCAGTTTGAACTCATACTAGTTAAGACAAGTAGTTGGGATATTAAATGTCACAAATAACTTGTCAATGTTATTGTCACCTAAGATAATGGTTACAATAGTAATATTTATAGTTACACAGCAAAGAATTTTTTTCTAATAAGCTAATATTATTACCTGTTGGTATGTAGTGGGCAACTATACAAAGCTTCTTGTTTATTAACATTGAGAAGAAAGACAAGAAATTCTGCATTTTAGAAGGTTGGTATGTTAGTTTTGAGGGGTGAGAAAACCTAGACAGTTATTATATACAATTGCAACACCTCCCCTTTGTTGTGTTGTCTGTCACATCAAATTATATTATAGCCAGGAGAAATAATCCTTTATATTGGGTTAACCATGTTTCAGCAATGACAGTAATATCTGGTGGGAATTGAAGAAACCATGCTTGTAGGTCTGTAACTTTGTTATAAATTATGACTGTTAATGGAATTAAGGAAAAATGTTGTGGGTGTTGTACAGGACTTAGTGGCAGAGAATTTATTTATTTATTTATTTTTATTTATTTTATTTTACATTTGTTTACCAATAAAGTCCGAATGGACACAGGTCCATTTTCAGTGGAGACATGGGGAGAAAAGCTCCAGAAAAATACATAAATTAAACAGGATAGATCAACAAACACATTCCCCCGCATTCTGCAAGCCCTGCACGGCATGCAGGACTAGTGCAGGAGCTCCAGCAGGCAATATGTCTGCCATGCGATCCAGGAATAATCTGTAGGGACGTGCATGAGTGCTCCTGCACTAGTCCTGAATGGAATCAGCCCCTGTATGCAAATTACCCCATTTGCAGGAGAAATCCATGCAAATGAGTGTGAATTTGTGATCCAGGAAGCTGGAAACCGGCCGTGCAGGACTAGTGCAATCTGCAGAAATGTACTCCACCAGTAACCGAGTACATTTCTGCAAATTACATAATGGAGCCATGACAGCTCCAAATAAAGGGTGGCTATCATGTAGAAAGCATGCCAATGGCCAACTACAAGGCCACTGGCATAGAAAACAGTTGCAAAAGTAAAAAAAAATCAACTTTTATTTTTTTTTAGCCAATCTCAGCTGTTTAAGAGTAGGGCAGTGGCGCGCAAATGGGATCGGGCAGAAAATAAGAAAAAAAAACATAAAATAAGCATTCTAACCAAAATCTCTATTTTGCCATTATACTCAATGGCAGGCAGAAGACAACATGGCCAGTGAATAGTGGTTGCTAAGGGGGAAGGCGCTGTGTGGGACATGTAACTATGCATCAGCAGGCAATCCTATGTAAATGAGGGGAATGATACTGAATCCCAGATTTCCCCTGCATGCTAGTCAGCACCCAACAGTGTAAGAGCAGGAATAGCTTGGTGAAATCCTAGGAGTTAGCTGACATCATGGGTGGTGTCAGGCATACTGTAAGCAGATTGGAGCCCTGTGGCTCGAGTTTGCTCTTAGCTTAGCAGAGCTAAGCAAGGCGGGTGTGTCTGAGGCTGCCTAGCACTCTTTACATTGCCTAAGCAGATGTGCGTGTCACACACCGGGTTTTAAAGGAACAGACACAGAGTGGCACAGGCACAGAGTGACTCAGAGGAGGAACAACTTGAGCCTGCACCAGTAGGCAGAAAGAGGCATGCCCAGTATGCCCTGGCCTTGGCAAAAAGGCAATGCATACCACATACACTGACACAGGAGGGACCCAGGGAATAACACCTCTCTCTGACTCTCACATACAGTAAAAGGGATGCCAAACATTACACTACCCGAGCTTAACCATGTGTAGGGAGTGTACTATGTGCATCTGATATAAGCAGCCCTGCAGCACCACCCTCAATACCGGGACACCCACAAGGTAAGTGACTCACACATGCCAGTCAGGGGGTTTCACATACACAACAACAGTCACAGCCAGCAGGACAGGTGTAGACAAACACAAAGTGCTATGGCCTCTGAATGAGGCCTATGGGTAACCCCCCCTCAGGTCTACACAGACAGACTACAGCAGGTCAGGCAGTGGGATGTCAGTTCTGAAGGGTAGGAAGTCAGAAACTAATATGTAGGTAATTAAAAGCTAAGATCTGTAGTACACTGATATGCCTCTAGTCAGCACGATAGGTAAGACTACAGAATGAGATGGAGTACCCAACATACCAGTACAGTCCTAGCAAATGTGTAAAGCGTCAGGTGTGTCCACCCCATCCTATGGAGAAATGTAGTCACAGTCAGGTGTACTCCCCAATCCTGTGTAGAAATGTAGAAATAGTCAGTTGTGCCCCCCCATCCTACGTAGAAATGTAGTAACAGTCAGGTGTGCCCCCCAATCCTGTGTAGGAATGTAGGAATAGTCAGGTGTGCTTCCCAATCCTATGCAGAAATGTAGTAATAGTCAATGCCAAATGATTGACGGATACCCTGCAGAGACAGCATGCTACCTGTAGGTGTACATCACAAAGTCAGCACTGCAGTACAAGCTACTTGGACTCGATCCACACATTCAATACAGATGGGAATACTGGGCATGCCCACACATTTAGAGGAATGAAGGCAATGTCAGTCAACAACATACTGAAAGGTCATACTGGGCATGCTCACACACTTAAACACATGAAGGCCATGTCTACAAACACCAGTGGACCAGACATATCTGGCAACCACAGATGTTCGTTCAGACACTCCTCAGTATGCACCACTCATGCCTTGCACACACAGTGGATAGGAATACAGGCATATATGTAAGGACAACACACTATAATAAGCCAAAGGTAGCTGTACATAGATGTGTGGAAGAGGGTGACTGTGACAAGGAGCCATCCAGGCCTGTCCCACCTAGCACACAGCCAAAGGATCATAACCACATGAGGGTCAGATGTCACTCACTGCAGATACTAGCCACTGGTGTCTGTCAGCATTACAGAGTATTTGGTGCATGTGCCAGCTGTGGAACATGACTGTACAAGGAAGTAGTCATCTTGCAACTGTATACACGTACCTGTGAAATATGACCCAGGTTGTGCCTGCATATGGCGTGTCAACCCCTAGATGAATGGGTTATGGCCCATGCACACACACTGCCCTCCCCATAACCCCACTATGACAAGCATGCTGAGATCATCCACTGTGAAATACACCTTTGGGAGAGTTTTAGCCCAGTAATCTTTGTGGCGCTTCCCATAACTGCATACTGCTGTAATGTGAAAAAATTATTAGGTAAAAGTTCTAACCCCAGCCTTGTCAACTGCGTGTTTCTGTGTGTGTGTGTGTCTGTCCATCTGTCTGTGTAGAGAGCAATGCTTTTTAGGGTGGTCACACTCCCTGAAATTCTCTACATTGGTAAGGCTGTTGATGTCATCCACCTAGAAATACACCTCTGGGAAAGTTGTAGCCTAGTAATCTCCATGGCACATCCCTTACCTGCATACTGCTGTAGTCTTATAAAATAGTTACGTAGGAGTTCTAACTCAAGCCTTGGCAAATGTGTGTGTTTGCGTGTGTGCCGGTCTGACTCTGTCTGTGTAGAGAGCAATGCTTTTTAGGGTAGTCACACTCCCTACAATTGGAATGCTCAACTTTGGCAAGGCTGCTGATATCATCCACCTAGAAATACACCTCTGAGGAGATTGTAGCCCAGTAATCTCTGTAGTGTCTCCTATAAATGTGTATTGCTGTAGTGTAATAAAGTAGTTCGGTGTTCTAGTCCAACACATGGCAAGTGTGTGTGTGTGTGTGTGTGTGTGTGTGTGTGTGTGTGTGTGTGTGTGTGTGTGTGTGTGTGTCTGTCTGACTCTGTCTGTGTAGAGAGCAATGCCTTTTTAGGGTAGCAAAACTCCCTGCAATTCAAATGCTCAATCTTGGCAAGGCTGCTGATGTCATCCACCTAGAAATACACCTCTGGGAAGGTTGCAGTCTAGTAATTTCTGTAGCGCGTCCTGTAACTGCGTACTGCTGTAGTGTGATAAAGTAGTTAGGTAGGTGTTGTAATCCCCCCATGACAAGTGTGTGTGTGTGTCTGTCTGTGTTAAAAACAATGCTTTTTAGGGCAGTCACACTCCCTACAATTCAGATGCTCAACTTTGGCAAGGCTGCTGATGTCATCCACCTAGAAATACACCTCTGGGAAGGCTCTAGCCCAGTAATCTCTGTAGTGCGTGCCATGACTGTGTACTGCTGTAGTGTGATTTAGAACTCCTGGTAGGGTTCTATTCCCACCCATGGCAGTTCTGGATGTTTTGTGTGTGTTTCAATGTCTGTGTAGGGAGCAATGCATTTTAGGCTTGTCACACTCAGTACAATTCAAATGCCCTACTTTGGCAATCCTGCTGATGTCATTCATTGTGAAATACACCTTTGGGGAAGGAGCTTTCTAGTAATCCCTGTGGTGTGTCATGTAACAGCTCTATGCTGTAGTGTGATGTAGACCTCTGTTAGGGGTTCTATACCCACACATGGTGGTTGCGGATGTTTTGTGTCATTGTCTGTGTATGGAGCAATGCATTTTAGCTTAGCCACACTCACTACAATTCGAATGTCCTACTTTGGCAATCCTGCTGATGTCATCCAATGTGATATACACCTTTGGGGGAAAAATGCTCCAGTAATCTCTCTGGTGCATACTGTAAATGCGTAGTGTAATAAACTAGTTAGGTAGAGGTTCTACTCCCAGACATGACAGGTGTGTGCATGTTTGTAACTCATATCCTCTGTGGAGGTGAGTGTGTGACACCTGGACCCAACGTGGAGTGAGTTTTGCAAATTTCTTATAAGGTGCCCCTAGTAAATATCACAATGTCCACTGTACAGGGATAACAGATGCAAAATAGCTGAGAGGCTGGGGTGCAACTCCATACCCATACATGTGACATCAAGGCCAGGCAATCACAATTAGCAACCCCAGTATTACCCAGAGCACACTCTCAACCCATGTCTCATACACACACACACACTCATGCCTAGGCAACAGCCAATATGTGGGTAGTACACTGCATATTGGCCACTGATAGTAATTATTGAGTGATTGCAGTGGGTTAGTGAGGGCATGGCACCCTGTCCCTCTGTCCAATAGGCACGTACATGCAGGCAGTGCACCTTCCCCATGTTCCCCACTGGACACCTGCAATACCTGTGGTACCATCACATGTGACCCACAAAGGACATAACATGCCTGAAAACATGGCCTGTATGGACAGATACCACTGACACCAAAGAACGCTGTTAGCATGCTATCAATGTAGGTGCAGGGTAAACCTGCTGTCCATTAAAAGTTCTTGCCACAGGTGGCCAAGACTGGCACATCTGATGATAATCTGTGTACACACATGGGCCAGACACCCCAGGTACAGCTCCACATGTCACTGTACATGCATGTGGGAGGTGTGCACATCCCAGACACTGTCCATGTCATGGACTAAGGAACACATACATGGCAAGCGATGCACAGCATTGGCCACAGGCAATAGTCACCCAGGTTACTGGATGGTGGTTACAATACCCACCTGTGTGGGCAAATGCAGAAACTACAGCCTTGAGCCACAATGCAGATCATTGTCATATGGCTTGATGCCAAGGTATACCCATCACCTAGCCTTGTATAGCCATCGGGCACAGTCGACCACCACACACCTGTGCAGAAATGCACCCATGCATGTCAGTACTGGCACCCTGTGTGTTTGTGTGTGTATTGTATGATGCGTATGATTATATCCACACTCACTACACTCCCCTTTGGCATACTGAAGCATGCTGTCTGATGTCAGACACCTCCCCATACCCTTTGCCCATATAACCTACGTATGGCCCATGTGGTACATGTGATGCCTGCACAGTAATGTGTTGTGGCAATCTCACTAGTGATGAGTTGTAATCCTGGCCCTGCCAAGTGTATCAATGTATGTGCGTCCCTGTATGAGTGTGGCTGTGGTGATGCTGGCACCTGTTCATGTGGATAGGCACGTGTACTTCACCTACCATATAGCTACCAAATCCCTGTTGCAGATGTCACTCACTATCACATATAGGTTCTGAGGGCTCTGCAACAATTAACCTATGTGGTGCATCTAATAACTGCATAGAACTGTAATAGCAGTACATAGTCATCAGGGGTTTGATACCCTGTGCTGGTAGGTGTGTGACCCAAGCATGCATAAGTTTTACTTTCCCACCCCTCCCTAACTTGTCTTTGCCTCTGTCTGCCTCTCTCACTCCCTCACTGGAGGATGTGGAGACCTACACCTGCTTTGCTTAGGCAGCAGCATGTGTATTTTAGGTGATGCTCATGATCAGCTGGCCTCTGCATGGCATGCAGCCCACCCCTACATGATTGCATGTGGAACAGCTGTGGTAACATTCCCATAGCCAATTGCAAGGAAACACAGTCCAACATCTAGGAACATCATGTTGGTGTTGGGCCCTTTCATTCACTGTGAGCAAGAACTCGATCTGTTGTTTGGCAAACAGCATCTCAGATGAATTGGGGATTTACCTCTGACAACATACACTGTGGAAACAGGCCAACACACAGGAGGGGGGATGCGGCTGACCGGACTATAGACTGTAAGTGCTGCTATACTTCATTTGGAGTAATGTTGGTTTAACAGAGTGTGTGCGGATATGGCTGTCTTACATGTATTAATACCTGCCATGTCAGTTCTATGTTTATGAGGACTCCCCATCTGTAGGGTTATCTGCAGAATGGGCAGTGTGTGGTACCTTTTGTTTCATGTGTTATCTGTGAACTGCAGAAGGTAGTGTGAGGATTGCATTCTGTAGATGGTGCAAGCCGTGACAGTTACTGACTTCATATCCTTCATAGGATATATGTTGCAACAAACCCTGTTACAACAGTAAATTTATGATGTTATCACAGCAACATGTCAATATTGGCCCTGTGTATGTGCTTCCAGCCACAACTCAGTCAGCATTTGTACATATGTCATGCATTAAGAGGTGCATATGTGATGTACACCATAATTAGTGTCATCATATCTGATAACAAGCCAGTGAGATATCAGACTGCTACATGTTATGTACAGTAGGATTTATATTTGATGACATAACCTGGACATTCTGTGGTAGTTTGTACCGTACTGAGGTCTGTGTACCTATGGTGAATGTTGACAGTGTGTGTATTGTTAGTATGTACCTTGGCCTGTGTACAGACTGTGGTAGATGTCATCGTCCTAGGTCCCATCCTATCTGATGTTACATGCTGCTCCACTGTATGTTACCTTATTGGCTTATGTGTTTGTAGGGCCATACACACACATGTCCCATACCACAGATGGGCATCAGACCACACTGTGTAGTGGCCCAGTATATGTAGGGTTAGTGTGTGAGTGGCACATATGAGGATGGTGTTGAACAGATAGTCCATATACTGTAATATTATGCTAACTTACCATATGTGGCTGTGGCTTTGTTCACATTGGTTGTGGTTATGCAATTTCACACAGGTGTATCTTAACCTGTGCTGTGACATGCCTGTAGAGCCTGCTATATATGCAGGTACATGTGCATTCCTCCATAGGAGATGTAGGCCAATGTTGAACCAGTCTGCCTGTAGTCTGCACAGTGCTTTGTTACATGTTTAGCAGCTTAGTGTACTTACCCAGTGAAGGTGTCATGTCCAGATACTTGCCAGATGTACTGCTGCCGAGCCTCCCTTAACAGTCATGTATGTTAGACAGAGTGGTGGGATGCTGTACAGATGCATGTCAATATCTAGTGGGTAGTATGTGTCCATGGCAACTCTGTACCAGAAGTTATTATGTGTCAGGACAGACAGGGGTGTGTGAATGCATAACCTGTGGGGGCGAATGTATACCAGTCGTTATGTGTTATACCCATCTACATGGCTGTTAACATCCATATTGTCAGGCTTGGTCCACATGTTCTGCACTATGGGGGTCTGTGTATACCTCTGGACTGTACAGAGTGTGTCAGAATGTCCACATTTATTGGCCAATATCTCTGCTGCAGTCCACAGGAGCATTATGTGCTTGTAGCGGTACTGTACTATGATGCCCTTAGGATGTCTGCCAGTAGCCAATGGCGCACATGTGAAAAGCAGATGTGACCTCCCACACACACCATGTCTGTGAAGACAATCCCTATTATAGTAGCAATAATCTGCTAATATACCTGCTATACATGCCTGACATCCCCTTGCACTACAAAGGTGGGACTATAGGCGCTGAGGTAGGACTACACCCCATGGTCAGGACATATGGTGAATATATATGTACATATGATTATCCAGATATCTATATAGGTAATTACACATATACATATCGACATATATAGACGGGTGTGTATATGTACATAGATATGCATATACATACCTATATATATATATATATATATATATATATATATATATATATATATATATATACAGAGCAGTACATGTCTACACATATACAGATCGAAATACATATGCACATATACGTATACCACACTGCCATGCTTGCCAGCAGTCCACTGCTGTTGTATCCCCCCCACATACAGTGGGTCTGTGGCCATATATGTGTGGGCTTCACCTACACAAAACATGTGTGCCCATATGCACTCCAGAGGCCAGTGTATGTAACAGTGGTATATGGCCCTGTATTATTGAGTCTAGGAGGGGGAATGCACCATATATAACATAGGCTGTTACAAAATGTGGGGGTATCAGAGGTGAGCTGCCTTAAAGTATCTGGATGTACAGTACCATGCATGTCACCTATCTTGACATTAGTTACATAAAGTGGGTTACTGCAGGCCTACTGCCTCCTGCCATACAGACTGTTCTGTTTGCCAGTGTGCCTGTGATGGTGTCAGTTATGCCTTGTTATGTAACAGTTACATCCCATTTGATCAACTGAAGTCTTTACCACCTAGTGATTGTGTACAGAATGCAGATAGAGGCTGCTGGACTATACACCTGCATCACTTACTGTTGATTGTGTGGTATCCTGTGGCCCAGTCTGTCTTTACTATTGTAGTATATGAAGGGCCTGGGCAGCAACAGTTGTGGACCTTTCCAGACTACTCTATTAGTATAACTGTTTCACAGTTGCATTACTCTGTTGATATGGATGTCAATGTCTGAACAGCTATATGACTTCTTCTTCTTCTTTCAGCTTTTTCCCGGTTAGGGGTCACCGCAGCAGATCACATGTCCACTCATGATTGGCAGTGGAGTTTTACAGTGTCGAGTTGCCAGCCCGGTGCCCAACCTTCCACAGAAGGCACACACATGCATGCACTCACACCTAGGGCCAATTTAGAGTGTCCAATTCACCTACTGCATGTCTTTGGGATATGGGAGGAAACTGGAGCACCCGGAGGAAACCCACGCAACCACAGGGAGGACATGCAGACTCCGCACAGAAGGCACCCCAGCTGAGGATTGAACCGGAGAACCTCTTGCTGTGAGGTGGCAACGCTAACCACTGCACCACCGTGGCCTCCCCTGAACAGCTATATGACATGGAATATAAATCTGTAATAGTATTTCTGCAAACCTGTGTGTGGTGTTTATCCTATGACCTCTCTGTGGGTATATGTTGCAGGCAATGCATGTCATTTGTATGGGTGGCTCATTCAGTGTCCAGTTGTTAGGGTGTTAACTGTAGGCATAGTGGCTGTACCATATTGTGTGCGTTTACTACATAAGTATCTTACTGTACATATCTTTGCATGTGTATGTGTAGTCATATGTATATCTATATATCTAAATATATATATATATATATATATATATATGTGTATATCTGTATCTGCATATTTGTGTCTGTGTATATGTATCCTGGGCATGTTGATAGCTTCCTCATTTTACATTTCCTAAGAGGGCCAGACAGTACTGCATGATTTGTTATCAATACCAGCCTGACATCATACAGGTGGGATGTAGTAGGGTTAACATCTTGTGCCCATGTCGTGTCAGGTCCTGGTTATGGGATCTGCAATACTTGGTAGTGTATTGCAGGGTGGACGTGTTTGGCTCTGGGGGGTATGCCAGTTTGTATAAGACGTATATTGTTTGGGGCCTCTCAACCCCATTAACAGTGCATGGGGACATATATGTTTTTGTTAATCTGCCATTGCTATCTACAGATATATGGCCATATATACCTATATATATATATATATATATATATATATATATATATATATATATACATATATATATATATATATATATGTATATATATATATATATATATGCTTACATATATTTAACTATGTCCGTATATACCTACATAGACATATATCTGCGTATATATATATATGTAACTTGCTGTGTATATGTAGACATATAGGTATAGACATATATATGTGTCGATGTAGGCATTTGCATGTATATATGTTCATATATATTTATATATGTATATATTTCTAAATATATATATATATATATATATATATATATATATATATAGAAAGAAAGAGAGAGATGTTGTATCTGTTTAGATAATAATATGTTTACACACACACATACGTCTAATGTTGGTGGTATACATTCTCTGTACTATTGCATGACTGGGCTGGATGATATGTTTCTGAAAACATTGGGTTTATATAAATCTGGTATGGCTTAGTGGTAAATCACTTTGCCTGTGCTGTGTAGGATCCTGGGTTTAAGCCTTGCAGAGACTGTTTTTTTTTTGTTGCTGGGAAGAACACGGGCCATTGGGTACAGAGTGGTTAAGGCACTTTAAAGCAGTTGTAAGCGGGTTTGGGCGTGTTTGCATGGAGGGAAGCACTGCTAACTTCCAGTTACAGTTTCTATACTCAGCTTCTAAATTGTTTAACGTGTGTAAGCATTGCTTACCCCTGCGCAAATAGGCTTAAACCTGCTTACCGCTGCTTAAAAGTTCTTACTGCCCCTTACCCCTGCACTAATTTCTTTAAAAGAAAAGAAAAAGTTCTTGATAGGAAAGTGGTGAAAAAAGGGCACAAAGAGGGAAAGACAATAGGGAAAATAGCTAAGGATGTGCAGGAAGGGTGTAGGGAAGGTCCATAGCTGCCCATTTCTTCTACAGCAATAGCTGTGCATATACACTGAATTTGGTGGTAGATTTGGACACTCAAACCTCTGGGAGAGGGGCGAGGACAATAATAATATGTTGTGATGCCAATTAGACCGTATTACATGTGTCCAGTGGACACATGTGCAAAATGGACAGCTATGTATGGGGCATGATTTTTTTGTGGGAACAGATTGCCCTTTTTTTTTCAGGTGAGAAAGGGATGTTGGGGAGGGGTAGTACATTTAGTTGGGGAGGTAGGTTGGGTAGGTTAACAGACAAGACACACAAGATGCATACAGGGGTGGTATATGACACATGTGAGGCATTGTTTGCCTGCCAATTATCGTTTCTTCCCCAAATTGTTTAATTTAACTTTGTATCATATACACATTATGTATTAAACTCGTAGAGTGTAGTATTTTTAAACTTATTTTCCTCATATTATTCTTTTCTGTATTATGTAACTATTTGTCTCTATGTGGAGCTTTTCTACCCGGGCCTCTGCTGAAAATGGAAATATATCCAGTTAGACTAGCCCGGTTAACAAATGTAAAATAAATAAATAAATAAAATAAATAAAAAACACCTTGATGGGGAAGGGTGTTGGGATATCAGAAGCCCACAAGCCCCCTAGTGGTAACAGTGGGACTGAGGTTCCTACCCATGGGCAGTTATCACTGCACCTTTACAGCCCCAAAAGTGGCTTGCTGGGGGCTGAGCCGCAGAGCCAGGCTGACTCTCTAATCATGACAAGAGGCCCTCAAGCTGGCGTAGAAGATCACTGAACTGCTCATTGATCGCTCTATGCATCACAATCCCGACCTGGCGATGGGTGACAGTTGCCTGTCCGAGCCATTCCCAGGAGGGGGCGAGCCCCATCCCCTGAGGTGGTTCCACCTGAAGGTGTTGCAGGACCAATGGATAGGGAGGTCCGGGGTTGGGCCCTAGACATGCTGGTGCCTGGTGCCTCTGCCAGCTAAGGTGGGACAGGTGGGTCCGCTGGGACCGGCCTTCCCAAGCATGCTACAGTGTTTAGATTTTAACATCATATATGGGTTAGTAATAGTCAACACATTCCAGGGTTAGGTATAACAGCATGCATAGGTAATCCCATTAACCCAGACACCAGATACAAAACAGTTGCATAGCAAACAAAACACATGCATATACGGGACCACAGTGGTAATAAGAACAGCATGCAGGTACATTGATGGCACCATGCCAACAATGTTGGAATAATTCAATATGGCACATGCTGGTAACCATTAAAATATTTATCAAACAATTGGACATTATCGGAGTCAGTACATACCAGTTGGGGTGGGTATGTTGATTACTGTTGGAGATAAGGTTGGGGGGAGAAAGATATCAATTAAAAAGTAGTATATTCCTGTACTTCACATTACGTTCATAGTCAGTGCTGTTATCTGTACCTTACAAGTCTTACTACAATACCCTATAGACTTATATTGGACACTGATATGGCTGTCAACATCATTACACATGAACCGTTTTTACCTGCAGAATACATCTCTTACCTGGTATACCTGTGGAGGGAATGTTTGTTAACACTGACTAACTGTTTGTACACATATGCCCGGATTCTGAGTTGGTGTTTTGCACTATGCTATCCAACTCTTTCTGCAAATGCCGGTGTGCCTGGACATATCTAGAATCTTGCCCTCTTCCATCTTTAGTGACCTGACACACACATATACATGTTTTCCTACACAGTTATATTATGTAGCACAGTGTGGGTGATAGTGACTAGTGATACTTTATTATTCAGAGAAACTGCAGCACTCACAATCCCCTACAATACCAGGCTGGACAGTACCAGTACAGGTTATATCAGTCTGTATTTCTCAGCACAGTGTTCGTATCCAACGTACCTGTGTGAGCAATGTTTGTTAGCACCACCTGACTGGATCCACACAAGGTTCCAGATTACACATTAGTGTTATGCACATACATCTCACTCTGTTACTGTACACAGTCTGGTCACAGCTTGACAACATGGGAGTGTAGATAGGACATACTTGAAATATTACTCTCCTAACAGTTTTGGGGGTTGCTACAGTGACAGGTGTGTTCTCATGATGGTTGACAATCACTTGTAGTCCCTGTTTGCTGGCTACACATCTAGGATAATCCCACAGACTTACCAGGGGGACAGGCAGAAGATATAGGCACATATACTGGACATTCTGGCCTCATGTGTACAGTTGTGGGGTATGAATCTGTATACGGTGTAATTCCACTCCCAGGATTCAGATCATGGCTGTGTCTGCTACAACTTAAACACTGTCCATCACAGTTGTGTCTGCTATATTGATATTGCTGTATATCTCCAACCTGCTTTCTGTCTTATTAATTCCCTGTGCTTATGCATTCTGATCTTGTATAACAACACTCTTATAAAGATTTCCCAGAGAGTTATATGTTGTAGGACAGTATGGATGACAGTGATGTGTAATACCTCATTATTCAGAGCAACTGCATATCATGCTTGTATTTCTGGGCACAGTGTTGGTATCTGACAGACCTGTGGGAGGAATGTTTATTAGCACTACCTGAATGTTCCACACACAGTACCATGTACCACATTACTATTATGCACATACATCTCACTCTATTACTGTACACACTCTGACCACAGCTTGTTGGGGTGTAAATGGGACATACGTGGCTTCTTAGTCATATAAGGTATTGGGGAGTTGCTTGTGTGCCAGGTTTGTTGCCATAGATGTGTGTCAATCAGTTGTATTTCCTGTTTGCTGCTTATACGTCTGGGATCATCTCACTTATTTCCCAGGGGGACAGGTTGATAGGCAATAGATATGGGCCACTTTAATAGACATTCTGGACATACCTGTACAATTGTGGGGTTTGATTCTGTATGCAGACTACTACCACTGGCAGGATTAGAACCATGGCTGTGTGTGCTAAAAAAGCAACAGCTGACATCTTAGTTGTATGTGCTATTCAGCTTTTGTTGTCTACATTTTCCCTGTTTACTCTCTATATGTCTCTCAGTTGTACTAAATGGCCGCTGGAGATTACACCTGACCTGCTCACCAGTTCAGAGTATGCCAGTGGCACTGGTGAGGTCACGAGCGAGATGGTCCCAGGCCTCCACCTTATATTGAGAGCCCTGGTACTGGCCTTGCAGCAGTCTCTGTGTATGGTCTTTAAGTAGGAGTCCTGCCATGATCTTGGACTCCTGGATGCACCAGCACTGCGCCCGGAAGCGCACTCCTTCTCCCCTTACTGCCATAGTGCCTGCAAGGGGAAGCTACAACCAGTTATGAGATGTATTCCTGCCTCTTGGGTTTAAGTAGGGCTGATTTCCCACACTTTTCTGTGATTGGCCAGTTTTGAGAAGGCTAAGCTATGGGCAAACCTGCTTACCTAAGGTTGGCATTGTTTAAAGGGGTATACCACTGGGCACAAAGAGTTAGCTGGTCTACACATTGCTCACACCTCGTAAGCTGGCCTGTGCATTGCTTAGCATTGCTTACATTAGACTTCCATTATAATGCATTTTTGGCATTGTGTTATTATTCATTACACCTGATATGTATGCCTGGTATCCCTGATTGATGTGTACATACACTCTGTGGGGTCCTTATGTTTTATTGGGGACTTCAACACTCTATTGCAATTACACCTCACGTCTGAGCTTACTGCTGTACTCCACTTCACATATTTATGTTATGTAGTGGGTTATGGCACATTTGACCGTATACTGATACCTTTCACAGGTTCAGTGTGGTTATACTATGGTGGGGACATGTTTATTGCTATCTCATTCTTCTTGGTGAATATCTACTGGGACTATGGTGTAAAGGATCCTGGGTTTGAAACAAAAACATTGGTCATAACGTGCTTTGCCATGTAAACTAGAATGTGCTGCAATGGGACTTGAGCTGCGGATGCCTGCTCATTAGGCAGCTGCACTGCCCACTACACTATTGCTGTGCTGTTTCATTGACATATATCTTCCTTGTTATCCTCTTCAGCCTTTTAAGTTGCTTTAACCGTAGCTAAGCGATGGGCACACCCATGCACCTACGGTTAGCTTCAATCAGATTTTAAACAATAAATTAGGGTTTCTTCATTTTATTACTACTACTTTACTCTGTCTTGCTCATATCCACTTTTGTGTTTAGTATAATTGTTTTTTTTTTTTATTTAGTTTAACTTTTAACATAATGTCTATAGTTTATAATTATAATTCTATAATTTTCTTTTAACCAATGCTACCTCTGTACTGTTATTATACATGTCTTTGTTATATGTTATATATTGTTAACTTTGTCACTGTTCATGCTTGGAGCTTTTCTCCCCGGGCCTCTACTGAAAATGGACATATATCCAGTTAGACTAGCCCGGTCAACAAATGTAAAATAAAATAAATAAATAAATAAATTACTACATTCTGTTGCTGTTATACACAAGGGGGATTGTTGGTGTGGAATATACAGACACCTGTGAGCGGTCTCGCTCATTGCATACCACTTTCTACTGTTCTACATTGCAGGGACGTGTTTATTCTGAGAGCTCTGCTTTCAGACATGCCCCCTGCACTCTTACATGCTCCATGTAAGCCTAGGAGCTCGGTCAGCGTGCCTTATTAATATGCATGCCGTCCTGCTCCTAAAAAGTTGCTTCCGTGCAGGACTAAGCTAGTCCTGCATGGAAGTTTAGTAAATCCAGGGGAAAGTCAAAGTAAACTTTAATGTCATTCAAAAATCACACAAGTGCAAAACCTGAACGAAATTCCATGTCTCCAGACTCAATGTGTAGACAACATATAGACTATTTTCACACACATTTACACATGTAACGCCTCACTATTACATCACAGACATGCAGGTAGACAGACTAATATTGCACATAATTAGAACACATTTTAACACTTTTCGAACTGAACACTTACATGCATGAGACTTTAGTATTGCACAGGTACTTGGTTAAGATATTGCATTGATCCTTGTACGGAAAGACACATTTGAGTATTGCACTGTGAACATTAGAGTATTGCACTATGGCTAATTTATGAATTTGGATGTATTGCACTGAAAGAAGAGCTAGTTTACTGGATTGCTACTGCCCTAGATGGCCTGTAAGTTACGGTCATGATGAATATTGCACTAAGTATTAGGTAATGCCATGGAACAACTAGTCACCGTTCCCACAAGAGGAGAAAATATACTAGATCTCATCATCACAAACATGGGGACAAAATGCTCCACACCGGAAGTATATCCCTCATTGGTGAGATCAGATCACAAACTTATCTCACTGGAAATCCACATCCCGCCCCCACCCCAAACAAAAAAGACCACAGTGAAGAACTTCTCTAAAGCAAACTTCACACTACTCAAGACTGGTGTGGTATCCTTCAAGGCCCCCGAGCCAGTGGAAACCACAATCCAAGCTGCGGAAGCCCTTACAAATGCCTTCTACGAACACCTCCAGGACTGCATGGATCAGGCAATCCCTAATAAAACCAAGACTCTTTCCACCAGGGGCAAGCGTCCAGTCTGGTGGACCCCAGCCATAAACAAACTTTACAATAACAGGAGAAAGCTGTTACATGATAGAGCAAAATCCATAAAAGAGAAGACACCCTTGATCATTATTAGTAAAAAAATACGAGCACTCATAAAATCATCCAAGGCCAACTTTGAGAGAAAAATTGCAATAGATTCAAAAGACAATCATAAGGCCTTCTTCAGCTATGTTAGAAACCTGGGTGGGAACTCCCAGATATGCGCAGAATTAGTCCAAAATGATACAAAAATCACTGAACCCACAGACATTGCCAACATACTGGCAGACAGGTTCAGTGCAAACTTCACCCCCTCACCCCCCAAAAGGAGAGATAACTATCCCAGCAGAGTGTAGCCTCCCAGACATCTCAAATGCACAGGTGAAAGCTGCTCTCTCTAAAGCTAAAAACACAGCATCAATGGGACCGGATGGTGTCCCCGGCTGTGTGCTACACAAACTCAACGAGGAACTAAACCCGCATATAAGGCAGCTGTTTAATCTTAGCCTTACCACAGGATACGTGCCCAAGGAGTGGCGTACGGCAACTGTGGTCCCACTCCACAAAGGCAGTGCCTCTACGGACCCTGGTAATTACCGCCCCATAAGCTTAACAAGCCTGGTCTGCAAAGCTATGGAGAGGATCATAATGGAACACATAAACAAAGACATAGGGGACTTGCAGACATTGGACCCAACCCAGTTTGGCTTTGTCAAGGGCAGATCATGCCTTTTGAACTTGGTCGACTTCTTCGAAACAGTCACCAAGGCCATTGATGAGGAAAGGCAGTCCATACAGCCTACCTTGACCTTGCAAAAGCTTTCGACACAATACCCACTCGGGTATTATAGAGAAACTTACCAGCTTAAATGTAAACCCATATGTCACAAGATGGGTTGCAAACTGGCTAAAGGACAGAACCCACAGGGTTAGAGTTGCTGGCGCCATGTCAGACTCCAAGCCGGTCACAAGTGGTGTCCCACAGGGCTCAGTCCTTGGCCCCCTGTTGTTCGGCATCTACTTCTCAGAAGTACAGGCAAACATAGGAGGACTATGGCTGACAAAGTTTGCAGATGACTGCAAGCTGGGCGCCATAGTGGAAAGTACATCGGACACAGATATCCTTCAGAGGGGTCTCACGGAAACTGAAAACTGGTGCCAAAGCCATGGCCTGAAGTTAAATGCCAAAAAATGTATAGTCATACCCTTCGGGAAAAATAAGGTAACCCCAAGCTACCATATAGGTGGCACTCCATTAAGCACAGAAGAGGTTATCAGGGACCTGGGGACCCAGGTTGACAGTGGCCTTTCTTTTGACACTCACATTGCTAAAGTGGTTATAAAGACCTTCTACATTGCCCACCTGATCACGAAGGGATTCACATCCAGATCAAGTGAGGTCATTGTTCCCCTGTACTCTTCACTTATCAGACCAATGATCGAGTACAATGCCTCATTCAGGATGTATCTCACCCGACACCTGCAGCAATTGGAGAGACCCCAAAAGTTCCTCACCAAAAGGATAAAGGGACTCCAAAATCTGTCATATGCTGCCAGACTGAAGAAACTCCAGCTCTATTCAGTCGCATACTGCCTGCTCAGAGGTGACCTGTGCCTGACATACAAGGCCATGTCCAACCCGGAATTAATGGACATGCTCCACCTCAAAAAATCCAAATCTACCAGATCCACTAGAGCAAGCGACTTAAACCTTAGCACGGATATAAATAGGACATGCTGGAGGGATAGATTTGTCACCCAGAGACTCCCTATGCTGTGGAATAAAATCCCGGTCCATGTGAGGCAGAGCACCTCGCTGGCTCTGTTCAAGAGAAATCTTGACCGGTGGATGGGAGATCGTAGGTTTACCCCGGGAATCATCTCTGTGTCACTGCTGGACAGAGGCACAACAAACTAATGGGCACAGTATTTTTTAACATAAGGGGTGGCGTAAGCCACAAAACTTTGGGCTAGGCTTATAAATGCCTTAGGGCAGATAGCCTAGTATAAACCTATGAACCTATGAACCTATGGACTGGTAACCAGGTTCTTGTACAAACTGAGACAGTTTCTGCTCATCCAGTTGGGCATCATGGAGTGTAGTGGTTATTAGAGTTCAGCAGCCTGATGACATTAGGGAAGACGCTGTTCTTGAATCACATAGTTCTGCAATGTATGCTTTGGAAGCATTTTCCAGATGATAGATGCAGAAACAGTCTGTAAGCAGGGTGAGTGCAGTCTCTAATTATTATTCTGGCACCTGCTGTGACATCTTGATAAGTACAAGACATGGATAGGTGGTAAGGTGGTCTTAATGATCCTCTCAGCTGTCTTCACTCTCTGGAGGGATTTGCACTCACAGGTAGAGCAGCTACCATTCTACGAGGTTGTTCATCAGGATGCTTTCTATCGTACCTCTGTAGAAGGTAGTGAGAACTGTTGATGGGAGATTCACTCTCCTCAGTTTTCTTAAAAGGTGCAATCTCTGGTGCTCTTTCTTGACAGTGGAATTTGTATTTGTGTTCCAAGACAAGTCCTCATCGATGTCACTCCCAGAAAGTTCATGTTTCTCACTCTTCCCCCTGTTTCCCTATTGATGGTGAGGGGTGAATGTTCCTTGTGGTTTTTCCTGTAGTCCACAATTATCTCTTTTGTCTTGTTCACATTTAGTGCTAAGTTGTTATTTCCACACCAAGTAATCAGTTGTTCCACGTCATCTATATATGCTATTTCATCATCATTACTGATGAGGCCCACCACCATTGTGTCATCAGCAAACTTGATGATGTGATTTGTGTTGTACCTGGCTGTACAATCATGTGTTAACAGGGTGAACAGCAAAAGACTTAGTACACATTCTTGTAGAACTCCAGTGTTAAGAATGATGCTATCTGAGGAGTTATTCCTTATGCACACTTTCTGAGGTCGGTCTGTGAGAAAGTCAAGAATCCATTTACAAAGTGGCATGTTGTCACCTAGTTGGAGTAGCTTCATTACCAGATGAAGTGGGATGACCGTGTTAAAAGCAGAGCTGAAGTCAGTGAATAGTACCCTTGCATAGGTGTTTTTATTCTCAAGGTGTTCTAGCAATAGATGGGGTGCTAGAGAGATGACAACTGCCATAGAGCGGTTTGCTCGGTAAGCAAACTGCAGAGTGTCAAGATCAGCAGGCAGCCCATATGTTATGGTAACCTTCACCAGCCTTTCAAAACACTTCATCACTGTGGAGGTGAGGGCTACAGGGCAATAGTCATTTAGGCAAGATGGTGGAGACTTCTTTGGTAATGGAATGATTGTTGTATCCTTGTAGAATTTCCGAACTATTTACTGACTCAGAGAGTTACTGAAGATATCCATGAGGACATTTGCTAGTTGCATTGCGTAGTCCCTGAGCACACACCCTAGGATGTTGTCAGGCCCAGCTGCTTTTCTCAAGTTAACTCTGAGCAGTGCCCTCTGAACATCAGCTGGGTTGAGGGTGAGCCTCTTCTTGTTATGGCCAATGGGCATTTTCTTTGCTGTTGTTCTGTTCCCTTACTCAAATCTGCTGAAGTAGACATTCAGCTTATTTAGGAATTCCTTGCTGTCCTCACATTGCGAAGATATGAGTCTGTAGTCATTTATGGACTGGATACCCTGCCATAGGTGCCTGGGGTTATTTTGGTCAAAGAAGTAGCTCTGGATCTTTCTGCCATAGGTGCATTTTGCTTCCCTCACTCCCTTGTTCAGATTTGCTCTGGCTGTTCTGGGGGCTTCCCTGTCTCCAGACCTGAAGGCTGCATTCCTTGCTTTCAGTAGTTCCTACACTTCTCTCGTCAGCCAGGGTTTCTGGCTGGCTCATGTGATGATGGTTTTGGTGACTGTCACATCATCCACATATTTCGAGATGTAGCCCATCACTGCCTCGGTGTACTCTTCCAGGTTGATACACTGGTTCTCAGTAGCCACCTCCTTGAATATGCTCCAGTCTGTGCTCTCAAAAACAGTCCTGGAGTGCTGAGACTGCACCCTCTGGCCATACTCTTACTTGTTTAACTGTTGGTCTCCCTCTAGTTAGCAGTGGTTTATATGCTGGTAGTAACAGTATGGAGAGGTGGTTAGAGTTTCCCAGGTGTGGGTGAAGCACTGCCTTAAATTCCAGCTTAACATTGCTGTATACCTTGTCCAGTGTGTTCTCACCCCTTGTTGCAAAGTCCACATATTGGAAATAGTGAGGCAGAACTGTTTACAAATTGGCCTGATTAAAGTCACCTGCCACTATATGAACATGATCTGGATTCCAGTTTTGTAGTTCATTTATAGCCTGGTATAATGTGGTCATTGCCTCATCTGGATTAGCACTGGGAGGACTGTAGACAGCTGTGATGCAGATGCTGTTAAATTCCCTGGGTAAATAAAAGGGTCTGCATTTCAGTGACAAAAACTCTAGATTATCTGAGCAATGTGAGGATCCTATCTCACAACTGGTACACCAGTTGTTATTGATGTATATGCAGACCCCTCACCCTCTGGACTTACCACTGTGAGAATGTATTCTGTTTGCTCTAAAAAGTGATAGCCCCTCTACATGGACTGCACTGTCATTAATGTTAGAGTTTAGCCAAGTTTCAGTAAAAATAAGCACACAGCATTTCCTCACCTTGTTCTGAGTCGATAATTCCAGCCTTATATAGTCCATGTTGCTTTCCAATGATCTTCCATTTGATGATTTTCCAATGATGATATTTGGAGTAAATATGGCACTAGGTTTTATTGCTTCAGCTCCCCATTCTAACTTCACTCTTACACCTGATCATTTGAAGAGCCCCTACAGCTATACTACCACTGCACAAAATATTCCTGCACATATCGTATATGATGGCACACATACACATCACTAGCCATTTGCTATACTACCACTACACAAGATATTCCTGCACATATCGTATACGATGGTACACATACACATCACTAACCCTTTGCTATACTGCCACTACACAAGATATTCCTGCACACATCATATACGATGGTACACATACACATCACTAACCCTTTGCTATACTGCCACTACACAAGATATTCCTGCACATATTGTATACGATGGTACACATACACATCACTAACCCTTTGCTATACTGCCACTACACAAGATATTCCTGCACATATCGTATATGATGGTACACATACACATCACTAACCCTTTGCTATACTACCACTGCACAAGATATTCCTGCACATATCGTATACGATGGTACACATACACATCACTAACCCTTTGCTATACTACCACTGCACAAGATATTCCTGCACATATCGTATACGATGGCACACATACACATCACTAACCCTTTCCTAGCCCTTACTCTAATACTAACCTACAAACACTCAAAAAGGTTTTGGCATTAAAAATCCGGAACTACACTTATCTTTTGCACACAAACTTGATCTTCCTACTTTTGACATCTCCAACACTTGAAAAACAGTGCTTTCAATGAATTTGGCTAGCACTTCACTCAGTCAATGAACTGAAGATTCATAAGAATAAAGAGCACTCACATCAATCTACATCTATCTACTGGTTTAATTTTTAAAATGTTTAGGGTTTGTTATTCCATGACAGGAATAAACCCCATTCCTAAGTCAGCTCTTAGAGATCTTGAAATTAGTATTGTTTCAGTCTTTGATGTTAGCCAAGAGAGTTCTTATCAGCACATGCAATGTGCCCAGAATTGCTGCCTCCAGCAATTCGTATGGGGCTACATGTATAGGTAGCATGTAAGTTTAGAAAAAAATCAAATTGTTTTGTGTTTTGTCCTTTAAATGATAAGAAATGGAAATAATTGTTTTGGTTCTCTTTAGATTGTATGTTAAGGTTTACAAAGAAAAAGAGAGAAAATATATATTATTAATATGAAGGTGTAAATAATGTGAAGAAGTTTAAATAACAAGAGATCTAAATAAAGAAACCCCCTATTCTTTTAGATGAATGCATCTATCTGACCTACAACCAACTGAGGCAGATGGTACCTTGCTTTAATGCCTCATCCGAAAGACAGTAGACTCAGAAGAGTAGCACCCCGTTACCTCCACTGCAGTGTCATTAATTTGAAAATTAACCAAATATAAAATATCACTGCCAGAAATGAAGCCTCTTCATGAAAAACAAGGAGTTGCCAACCATTTTTTTCACATAGACCAGTTCAGAGAGAGATGAACAAGACAATTTTTGATTGAAACAAGTGTAGGATATGCATCCCTTATACATCAGACAACAAAGGGATTATGGACATTTTATATAGAAATTGTCATATTTTGACAATTAATGAGAAGGTGAAAGATGTGGTAGGGGACAGACCAGCTGTTACTTATTAAAATATGAAATCACTTAGAAGGCATCTGTGTAATAAGATGGGGGTGACAGTAGACAATGATAGACAGAATAAGGAGGCACATATAGTTGTAAGAAGTGTCATTATTGTAGTTATACGCATGATAATAATGAGGTTAATCACCCAGAGACATTGAGAGTGTTCAAGTTTTCATGTTTTGCTAACTGCAATACATGTAATGTGGTTTACTTAGCCCGATGCAAACAGTGCCCCAAATTTTATGTAGGCAAAACGAATCGTCAATTAAAAGATAGGATCAGAGAACATCTTTATTACACATGGATAAAAGACACGATGGGTGCACTAGCTAGACACACGATGCAGATGGGAGGTAAACACAAGTTTAAATTCAATGCGATGCAAGTTATACATCTGGTAATAGGATAAGAGAAATAAGGAATGCTACTGAAAAGGGTGAACAAAGATGGATAATTCTGCTACAAGCCGATAAGTGTTTTGGATTAAATGATGCTGTCAGTCTGAAACCTTTTTTTAAAAGACAGGAAATTAGTACAGCGAGTATAACCTTTTTCATATGGATTTTAGACAGGAATGCTAGCTAGTTTTTTATGTACATCCATACACTTGAACATTCTACAGAGGAATATTTATAGTTATAAGATATATGCATGGTGTTTTAAGTTCATTGACTAGACAGAAAACTTTAACACTCTTCGTGCTTTTTGCTTTAGCAAAGTGTTTCTTAGTTAGACTTTTGAGTGCAGGGCATGGATGCTAAAATGTAAGGGATGTTGTCATGACAACTGACTTCTTAATTGTTTAACAAGCTGAATGATTTACATCTTAAATAGACATGAATTATTGGTGGTTGCATAACAGTCTGAGGAAGCATGGTGGATCCATGTGAAAGCGCTTACTGATTTGTATTGTTTTTTTTTTTTATATTAAAGTTTTTAGTTTGCTCTGTGCTGTGTTGCTGCATTCACAGAATGCTCAAGCTGTAGGCCTCATCCAGACCATGATTGCATCTCTTTATCAGAGGAACATTCCATGGTACCATCCATGCCCTGACTAGGACTATATATTCCAGACCTCTGGGCTTTTCCTTCCAAATGTTTCTCCAGGTGATGAACTAATTTGCTGAAGACCCAGGGAATGGGAACCTCCTTTTATATTAAATTTATAGGTAATTATAAACCAGCTACTAGAGGTCTGTGTGTGTGTGTGTGTGTGTGTGTGTGTGTGTGTGTGTGTGTGTGTGTGTGTGTGTGTGTGTGTGTGTGTGTGTGTGTGTGTGTGTGTGTGTGTGTGTGTGTGTGTGTGTGTGTGTGTATACAGACACACACACCCACACACATACATACATATGTATATTTATATATAAATACACAAATATTTAACTTTTAATTTTATATCAAATATACTGAATGCAAATATACTACAACTATAGTCTAGCAGGCATGTGAAACAAAACTACATAGAATCAATAAATGGAAAATTCAGCTGTCAGTATTAACTCATTACATCCGAGTGATGCCTGACGTCTCTAGGCATCACATACTGCTTGTTCATATTTGCATCAGTAATTTGAAAGCCATTCTATGTACAAGTTTTAAAAGATTTCATCTTAAAGCTTACATTATGGCAAACTCAGCTGCATTAATATATACTATACTCATAACTTGAGCAAGTCTAATCTCAGAAAACTCTCCAGCTGCTATAACCACATTGCCAGGTTTGCCACAACCTAAACCTCTTAGGATGGCTAGAACTCCCTAGACTAATCCAGTATAACCAACTCATTGTTGCATTCAAAGTTATTACCCATCCAGAAAAAATGCCCTCCCTCAAAAACATTATCCAATTCTACAATAACCCCAGGCCACTTTGCTCTTCCACAAAACTTTTGGTACAAACTGTTAAAGCTAACAACCTATCCGGAGACTCTCTGTTTGCAAATTCACTTGGCAAAACCTGGAATTCGCTCCCAGCTGCCCTCACTTATCTCCTTCAAAAAAAACTTAACCCAGTATTTTAAAACTCACTGGCTATGCCCTTGCTCTCATCGTGACTAAATCCTCCTCTGCTGTCATATGTTTACTTTTTATTCACAACTACTACTTTGTAACCTTAATAGGCTTGGAAATGTGAGATTGTAACTTGTATGTGGATACTGCTTAACATAAACTGTAACTTTGCTTGTCTTTACTATCCCAGTGTATTCTGCAAGTCCCGCACAGCATGCAGGACTAGTGCAGGAGCTCCAGCAAGCAATATGTCTGCCGTGCGATCCAGGAATAACCTGTAGGGGTGTGCACGACTGCTCCTGCACTAGTCCTGCATGGACTCAGCCCCTGTATGCAAATTACCCCATTTGCAGGAGAAATCCATTCAAATAAGGTGAATTTGCAATCCAGGAAGCAGGAACCCGGCCATGCAGGACTAGTGCAATTTGCAGAAATGTACTCTGCCAGTAACGGAGTACATTTCTGCAAATTACAAAATGGAGCCATGACAACTCCAAATAAAGAGTGGATATCATGTAGAAAGCATGCCAATAGCCAACTATAAGGCCATTGGCATGGAAAACAGTTGCAAAAATAAAAAAATCAACTTTTATTTTTTTAGCCGATCTCAGCTATTTAAGCATAGGGCAGCAACGTGCAAACGAGATCGGGAGGAAAATAAGAAAAAAAAAACATAAAATAAGCATTCTAACCAAAATCACTATTTTGCCATTATACTCAAGAGGCAGGCAGAAGACAACATGGCCAGTGAATAGTGGTTGCTAAGGGGGGAGGCTCAGTGTGGGGTATGTAACTATGCATTAGCAGGCAATCCTATGCAAACGAGGGGAATGATAATGAATCCCAGATTTCCCCTGCATGCTAGTCAGCACCCAACAGTGTAAGAGGAGGAAGAGCTTGGTGCAAGCCTAGGAGTTAGCTGACATCATGGGGGTGTGTGTCAGGCATACTGTAAGTGGACTGGAGTCCTGTGGCTTGGGTTTACTCCTGGCTTAGTAGAGCTAAGCAAGGGGGAGTGTCTGAGACTGCCTAGCACGCTTTACATTGCCTAAGTGGGTGTGCGCGCCATGCACCAGGTTTTAAAGGGGAAAAAAAAGTAAACCAGGAAATAGCAGCTCTATGCACATTTCAGCACTCTGTTTGCCCAGCGCACCCCCGGGCTCAAATAGGAAGGAAATGGGAAGGGAAAACAGCAGTAGGAAGGTAATCTAGGAGAACTAGCATAGCTGGCAGGTAAAATGTATCAGAATCAGCCAATTACACAAGCAGCAGACCAGACCAGCCCAGAACACTACTATAAACTATGCAAACACTTGTCTCTCTGTTTTTCCCCATATTCTACACCAGCAGTGTATACAAGCAGGGAACTTTTAACAAACAAAACAATAAAATGATAGGGGCTGCAGAAGCTATCATACAACAACATGTGGAAAAGGCTGAGGGTGGTGAGGATGAGAATGCTGTCAACCAACCCACAGTGAGGAGATGGAGAAGAGTGTACAGACCCAGGGTAACATACCAGGGGCCACATGAGCTGGAGATAGTGGAGCACTATAGGGTGGATAGGGACCTCCTATAGCAAATTGTTGATCTGTGCTGGCCACGACTCACACACAGAACTAACAGAGGGGAACCCATCCCAGTGGATACCAAGGTATGTGTAGGTCTAGGAATACTAGCCACAAGTACCTCCCAAATCCCAACTGGGGATATCATGGGGATCTCACAGGCATCAGCATCCAGAGTATTCCACCAGTTCCTGTATGCCATGTCAGCACATGCCAGTGAGCACGTATATTTCCACAACACCTGTGAGGTGTTGGCCAGCAATATGCATCTCTTCCACCAAATAGCAGAATACCCTGAGGTGGTGGGTGCTATAGACTGCATGCACATATGCATCAAAGCACCACCCGGTTAGCAGGGTAGGCTCTACATCAACTGTAAGGGCTTCCCTTCCATCAAATGCCAGGTCATGTGCAATACCCAGGGCATTATAATTAATGTGTGTGCTGGCTGCCCTGGAAGCTATCATGATTCCCCCATCTGGCATCTGATGCAGTTGCACCAGAGATTTGCCAATGGGGCATCCCTTAAGGTCACCTAGTGGGGGATGCTGGGTACGTACTTGAGCCATGGCTGATGACACCCATCAGAAATGCACACACACCCAAACAAGAACGACATAATGAGGCACACGCACAGACCAGAATCATAATAGAGCATGTGTTTGGGATGCTCAAGTCACGGTTCCGGTGTCTGTAACATCCGGTGGAGCCTTGCAGTACTCATCAGCTACATGTACCCAAATTGTCATCATATGTGCCAAGCTACACAATATGATCCTGCGGAAACAGCTGCAGCAGGAACAGCACGGGGCAGGGCCACACAGCCCCCCACCAATGCCAAGGCCTTCACAGGCACAGAGTGATTTGGAGGAGGAACAACCTGAGTCTGCCCCAGTAGCCAGATGGAGGTGTGCCCAGTATGCCATGGCCTTGGCAAAGAGGCAATGCATAGCACATACAAAGACACAGTAGGGACCCAGGGAATGACACCTCTCTTTGACTCGCACATACAGTAAAAGGGATACCAAACATGACACTACCTGTGCTCAACCATGCATAGGGAGTGTACTATGCGCATTCGACATAGGCAGCCCTCAGCACCATCCTCAATGCTGGCACATCCACAAGGTAAGTCATTCCCCTTACCAATTGCTGATTGGAGTAATATGTGTAGTCACTTGTATCTATGGTATGAATGTAAGCATGCAAGAGAATTGGGTGGCTGAATAGGATGCCAGCAAATAGTAGACACCTACAGTGGCACCATGAGATCTGTAACAAATATGGGTGTCACCATAGTAGCCAGTACTACACAGGGTGACAAAAACCCACTGCAGGAAATGTGCTGGGCCACATGTGTGTCCATATGACTCACACATGCTAGTCAGGGAGGTTCACATACCCAACAACAGTCTCAGCCAGCAGGACAGGTGTAGATAAACACAAACAAAGGCTGTGCTATGGCCTCTGAATGATGCCTTATGGGTAACCACCCCCCAGGCCTACACAGACAGACTACATCAGGTCAGGCAGTGGTATGTTAGTTCTGAAGGGTAGGAAGTCAGAAACTAATATGTAGGTCAATCAAACCTAAGACCTGTAGTACACTGATATGCCTCTAGTCAGCATGATAGGTTAGAATACAGAATGAAAAGGAGAACCAGACATACCAATACAGTCATAGCAAATGTGTACAAGTGTTAGGTGTGCCCCCCCCATCATATGTAGAAATGTAGAAACAGTCAGGTGTTCCCCCCCAATCCTGTGCAGAAATGTAGAAACAGTCAGGTGTGCCCCCTCCCAATGTCTGTATAGAAATGTAGAAACAGACAGGTGTGCCCCCTCCCCCAATCCTGTGTAGAAATGTAGAAATAGTCATGTGTGTCCCCCATTTCTGTGTAGAAATGTAGAAAGAGTTGTGTGCCCCCATCCTATGTAAAAATGTAGTAACATTAAGGTGTGCCCCCCTAATCCTGTGTAGAAATGTAGAAACGGTCAGGTGTGCCCCCTCCCAATCTCTGTATAGAAATGTAGAAGCAGACAGGTGTGCCCCCTCCCCAATCCTGTGTAGAAATGTAGAAACAGTCAGGTGTGCTCCTCCCAACCCTACTTAGAAATGTAGTAACAGTCAGGTCTGCCCCCCCCCAAACCTTTTAGAAATGTAGTAACAGTCCAGTGTGCCCCCCAATCCGATGTACACACATCGTAGCAGTCAAGTGTGTCCCCCACAACCTTATGTAGAAATGTAGTAACATGTATGTGTAGGTATAATACCAGTGGAGCACAGATGCCCAGTGGTGGCCAAGGTAGCAGGATAGATTGTGACATTTGCACAATATGCAGGCATGTGTGTGTTAGGTTAGTGTGTGTTTCATATTGTGTGAGAGTGGTCAATATGTATGTATGTTGAGGTATGACCTGGTGGCCATTGCCCACTACTGATGACAGGGCTAAGCCCTCACAACTGCAGTGCCTAAGACAATTCCCACCAGTATAACAAAGCTAGCAGTAAGCCATTGTAAATTTATGGTGGTAATATGTGTCATCATCTGAAAGACTGACACGGCATGGCTGTTGGGCTAGATATACAAGCAGTACACAGGGGAAAGTACCACAGACATACAGTATATATTGTGTAACTGTAATGGACACACCCTTGGACTTGTACAAACAGGTATACATCACATTATCTGTCTGGATGTCTGATGCCTGGAGCATTTCTCCCCATGCCTCTGCTGAAAATTGGCTTTGTTCCAAGTCAAACTTTCCCAGTTAACAAACGTTAAATAAATAAATAAATAAAATAAATCTGGACCTGTAGAAGGGGATACTGGTGTTGTCTGCCCGTACACTTGTAGATCACAAAGGAGGTAGGACTGATGCACTGGGAAACAGCTGATGTACCTGCACATGCCAGCATAACTGGAATGCATATTTGTGTGTCAAATGCAAGTAGTGTCCATAGTACTCATGTACCCAGCTCACCCAAACACCACCCACAGGTACTCTCTGGTCATATCTCTGCTGTGGGGAATGGGTACAATATGACCCCACCTGTATATGGCAATAGCAAAAGAATGCAGCATGCAGTGCAGGTGTCCCATGCAGGTGTGTCTCTAGCCATAGGTAGCACCCTGCCAGCATCCACACCACCTGATCAAGACTGATAGAGGGTACTGGCATGAACACCCAGCACACCTCCTCTGTCACCCCAGGGGAATATATTGTATGGCAGTCTGAGACTGTAGGACAGACAGAATGCAACGGCCTGCTACAACTGGCTCGCATCAACACCAAATGGCCCACAGGCCTCTGCCAAAGGCCTGTATCTCACATGTACTGCCAATGCATGTTATGTCATGGACACCCAAATAACAACATAATACACTTCACATAAGCCATATGCAAGGCCATGTGGACAAACAACAGTAACATGTCCACCCTGTCCCACTGCATGAACTGAACCAACACTAAAACTCAGCTGTGGTGGGGTGATAACCTTAGTAAAATTATCGTAGAATGTTTGCATAATGTATGGACAAGGACAAAATAACAGAGGGGGAGTGGGAGCATGGGCAGCATGGAATGTGCAAGGTCCGACACAAAGCTGTGTGCACACACTATCCCTGGCTGCAAACACATAAATGGGTGGCTACATACCTGCCCATATACCACAGTAGGGGTAATGTTCTGACTCATGGCCCCTGCCTTTGAGTATCCTGTGAGAATCTGTACAGCTGTGAGGTATTGCCAAATCAAGACAAGGCCATACTGTCATGTCGATGGATGTACAAGTATGGGATCCTCTGCCAGCACTGTACCAAGGTGCTGAACCGGATACACAGACCCAGCAGCAAGTGTCTGCAGCTCCCCCTCCAGAATGGTATAGCTTACCATGAATATGTAAGCATCTGCTCACAATACCAGACACAGCTGCAGTCACCCTTGTCCACCAAGACATCACTGTGAGCAAGAATGTCCACCTGACAGTACATGAGGACAGAAAACATCACAGTGTATAACAGTACATATGTCTGAATATCTCTGCTAACAGCAGTACCATGTTGCTGAAACAGCACAGACACAATCACCTACAGTACACACCATCCGCTGCACAGTTTGTCCTCATATTGCCAAATGATTGATGAATACCCTGCAGAAACAGTTTGCTACCTGTTGGTATACATCACAAAGGTCTGCACTGGAGTACAAACTACCTGGAATCGATCCACACATTCAATACAGAAGGGCATACTGGGCATGCTCACACACAGAGAAAATGAAGGAAATGTTAGACAACAACATATTGAAAGGTCATACTGGGCATGCTAACACACAAACAAATGAAGTCCATGTCTGCAAACAACAGCGGACCATACACATCTGGCAGTTGCAGATGTTAGTGCATTACTCCTCAGTATGCACCAGTCATGCTTTGCACACACAGTGGATAGGAATACAGACATATATCCAAGGACAATACACTATAATAAGCCAAAAGTAGATGTACACAGATGTGTGGAAGAGAGTGACTGTGACAGGGAGCCATCCATCATGAGGCCTGTCCCACCCAGCAAACAGCCAAATGGCTCCAACCACATAAGGTGTAAATGTCACTCACTGTAGACAATAGCCACCGGTATTTGTCAGCATTACAGACCATGTGGTGCAACTGCTAGCTGTGCAACTTGACTGTACAAGGAAGTAGTCATCTAGCAGCTGTATACCTGTACCTGCAGAATATACCCCTGCATGTGCCCGCATGTGGTGTGTCAACCTCTAGATGAATGGGTTATGGACCATGCACACACACTGCCCTCCCATAGCCTTACTATGACAAGCCTGCTGAGATCATCCACTTTGAAATACACATTTGGGAAAAGTGCAGCCCAGTAATCTCCATAGTTCATCCTATAAGTGTGTACTGCTGTAGTGTGACAAGCTAATTAGGAGTTCTAATCCCAGACATGGTAACTGTGTGTGCGTCCCTGTCTGTGTAAGGAACAATGCATTTTAGGCTAGTCACACTCACTACAATTCAAATGCCCTACTTTGGCAAGCCTGCTGATGTCATTCACTGTGAAATACACCTTTGGGAAAGGTGTAGGCCAAACTAATTAAGTAGGTGTTCTAATCCCAGGCATGGCAACTGTGTGTGTGTGAGTCCCTGTTTGTGTAGGGAGCAATGCATTTTAGGCTAGTCACACACACTACAGTTCAAATGCCCTATTTTAGCAAGGCTGCTGATGTCATTCACTGTGCAATACACCTTTGGGAGAGGTGTAGGCCAGTAATCTCTGTGGCACATCCTCTAACTGCGTACTGCTATAGTGTGATAAACTAGGTAAGTAGGAGTTCTAATCCCAGACATGGCAACTGTGTGTGTGTCCCTGTCTGTGTAAGGAACAATGCATTTTAGGCTAGTCACGCTCACTACAATTCAAATGCCCTACTTTGGCAAGCCTGCTGATGTCATTCACTGTGAAATACACCTTTGGGGAAGGAGTACTCCAGTAATTCATGTGGTGTGCCCTGTACCTGCATAATGCTGTAGTGTGATAAAGAATTCGGGTAGGGGTTCTATTCTCACACATGGCAGGTGTGGATGTGTGTGTGTGTGTGTGTTTCTATGTCTGTGTAGGATGCAATACTTTTTAGGCTAGTCACACTCACTACAATTCAAATGCTCTACTTTGGCAAGCCTGCTGATGTAAATCACTGTGAAATACACATTTGGGGAAGGAGTACTCCAGTAATCTCCGTGGTGCATCCTATAACTATGTAGTGTAATAAACTAGTTAGGTAGGAGTTCTAATCCTAGACATGGCAGAGGTGTGTGTGTGTGTGTGTGTGTGTGTGTGTGTGTGTGTGTGTGTGTGTGTGTGTGTGTGTGTGTGTGTGTGTGTGTGTGTGTGTGTCTGTGTGTCTGTGTTTATGTGTGTGTTTGTCTGTGTTTGTTATTCATATCCTGTGTGAAGACGGCTGTGAGTGTGTAACAACAGGGCTGATTGTGGAATGGGCTTTACAGATTTCTTATATGGTGGCCCTAGTATATGTCACAATGCCCACCTTGCAGGGATAACAGATGTGAAAGAGCTGAGAGGCTGGGGTGCAAATACATACCCCTACATGTGACATCAAGGCCTGGCAAGCAAAGTTAGCAACCCTTGTATTACCCAGAGGACACTCTCAACCCATGTCTCATACTCACACACACTTGCCTGGGCAACAACCGCTATGTTGGTAGTACCCTGCATATTGCCCACTGATAGTAACCATGGTGTGAATGCAGTGGGCTACAGAAAGCATGGCACCCTGTCCATCAGTCCAATAGGCACATACATGCAGACAGTGCACCTTCCCTATGTTCCCTACTGGACACTTGCAACACCTGTGATGCCATCAAATGTGACCCACAAAGGACATATCATGCCTTAAACACATACCCTGTATATACAGATGCCACTGACACCAGGAAATACCTGTATCAAGCTATCAATGTAGGTGCAGGGTCAACCTGCTGTCCATTACCAGTTCCCACCACATGAGGCCAGGACTGGCACATCTGATGATAACAATCTGTGTACAAAACATGGTCCAGACACCCCCGGTACAGTTACATGTCACTGTACATGCATGTGGGATGTATGCACATCCCAGACACCATCCATGCCATGGACTAAGGAACACATACATGGCACACAATGCACAGAAATGGCCACACACAGTAGTTACCCAGGTGACTGGATGGTGGATGCAATACCTACCTGTGTGGGCCAATCCAGACACTACATGCCACCTGCATTGGCCTGATGCCAAGGTATACCCATAACCTTGCCTTGTATAGCCATCTGGCACAGTTGACCATTATACACCCATGCATGTCAGTACTGGCACCCTGTGTCTGTGTGTGTGGTGTATGATGCCTATGACCACAACCCTCATTGGCATACTGAAGCATGCTGTCTGATGTCAGACACCTCCACATACCCTTTGCCCATATAACCTCTGGATAACCCCTGTGGTGCATGTGATACCTGCACAGTACTGTATTGTGGCAATCTAACTCATGAGTAGTTGTATTCCTGACCCTGCCAAGTGTGCCAATGTGTGTGGGTCCCTGAGAGACTGTGGCTGTGTTGACGCTGACACCTGTTTATGCGGACAGGCATGTGTACTATACCTACCGTATAGCTACCATATCACTGTTGCAGATGCCACTCATCATCACATATACATTTGGAGGGCTCCTTAACATACAACCTATGTGGTGCATACAATAACTGCAAAGACATGTGATAGCAATACATAGTCAGTCAGGGGGTTGATACCCTGTAGTGGTAGGTGTGTGACACAAACATGCTTAAATTTTACTCTCCCACCCCTCCCTGACCTATCTTTGCCTCTGTCTGCCTCTGTCACTCCTTCTATGGTGGATGTGGAGACTTACACCTACTTTGCTTATGCAGCAGCATGTGTATTGTAAGTGATGCCCATGATCAGCTGATGGCCTCTGCATGAATTGCAGACCTCATCTAGCTGATTGCATGTGAAACAGCTGTGGTAACATTCCCATAGCCATTTGCATGGAAACACACTCCAATATCTAGGAACATCATGGTGGTGTTGGGCCTTTTCTTTCACTGTGAGCAGAACCTAGATCTGTTGTTTGGCAAACAGCATCACATGGATTGGAGATTTACCTCTAATAACATACACTGTTGAAACAAGCCAACACACAGGAGGGGCTGTGTCTGACATGACTACAGAATGCAAGTGCTGATATACTGCATTTGGAGTAATGTTGGTTTAACAGGGTGTGTGCAGATATAGCTGGCCTACATGTTTTAATTCCTGTCATGTCAGTGCTATGTTTATGAAGAAACCCCCATCTGTAGGGTCATCTGCAGACTGGGCACTGTGTGGTGCCTTTTGTGTCTTGTGTTACCCACAGACCACCTATCTGTGAACTGCAGAAACATAGTGTGAGGATTGCAGTCAGTACATGGTGACAGCCATGAGAGTTACTGACTCCATATCCCTCACAGGACATATGTTGCAACAAAGCCTCTTACAACAGTAAATATATGAGGTTATCACAGCAACATGTCAACACTGGCCCTGTGTTTATGCCTCCAGCCACAACTCTGTCAACCATTGTACATATGTCATACAGTAAGAGGTGCATATGTTCTGTACACCATATTTATTGACATCATATCTGATTACAAGCCAGTGAGATATCAAACTGCTACACATGTTATGTATAGTAGGGGTTATATTTGAGGAAATAACCTGGGCATTCTGTGATTTTGTGTACAGTACTGCAGTCTGTGTACTTATGGTGATTGCTGACAGTGTGTGTATTGTGAATATGTACCTTGGCCTGTGTACAGACTGTGGTAGATGTCATTGTTCTTGGTCCTGTTCGATCTGATGTTACATGCTGCTCCACTGTATGTTACCCTCTTGGCTTACATGTTTGTAGGGCCAAACACAAACATGTCCCATACCACAGACAGGCATCAGACCACACTGTGTAGTGGTCCAGTATATGTAGGGTTAGTGTGTGAGTGGCCCATATGAGGATAGTGTTGATCAGATAGTCCATATACTGTAATATTATGCTAGCTTACCATATGTGGCTGTGGCTGTGTTCACATTGGCTGTGGTTATGCACTTTCACACAGGTGTCTGTTACTCTGTGCTGTGACATGCCTGTAGAGCCTGCTATATATGCAGGTACATGTGTATTCCTCCACAGGAAATGTAGGCCAGTGTTGTGGCAGTCTGCCTATAGCCTGCACAGTGCTTTGTTACATGCCTAGCAGGTTAGTGTACTTACCCTGTGAGATGTTATGTCCAGATACTTGCCAGATGTACTGCTGTTGGGCCACCATAACAGTCGTGTATGTCAGACAAAGCAGTGGGATGCTGCACAGATGTATGTCACTAACTAGTGGGTAGTATGTGGCCATGGCACCTCTGTACCAGTGGTTATTATGTGTCAGGACAGACAGGGGTGTGTGAATGCATAGCCTATGGGGACAAATGTATACCACTATTTACATGATATACCCATCTACATGGCTGTTAACATCCAATTGTCATGCTTGGTCCACATGTCTTGCACTAAGGGGTTCTGTGTATACCTCTGGACTGACCACATTGTGTCAGACTGTCCACATATACTGGCCATATATCTGCTGTAGTCCACAGGATCATTACTGTGCTAGGAGTGGTACTGTACTATGATGTCCTTAGGATGTCTGTCAGCAGCCAATGGCGCACATGTTAAAAGCAGATGTGACCTCCCACACACAACATGTCTGTGAGGACAATCCCTTTTACAGTAGCAACAGTCTACAACTATACCTCCAATACATACCTGACATCCCCTTGCACTTAAAGGTTGGGACTATTGGGACTGAGGTAGGGCTCCACTCCATGTCCAAGACATATGGTGAACACACACACACACATATATATATATATATATATATATATATATATATATATATATATATATATATATATATATATACATATAAGCACTCAGATATAGACATATACAGAGCAATATATGTCTACACATATACAGAGATACATATGCACATATATGTATGGATATCTACATATATATCCACATGTACACATAGGATTTGCATACATATATATATATATATATATATATATATATATATATATATATATATGTGTAGATGTACACATGGCTATATATATATATATATATATATATATATATATATATATATATATATATATATATATTGCACTATACAGATGTGTATACGGACATATGTATGAGTATACATGTATATGTACATGTAGACATATATATATATGTCCATATATATATAATATATATATCCATATATGTCTTTATATCCATATTCCTGTAATGTGTAAACCTCACAGTTGTGTATACCCTCCCAGATGTATCTCACCATATGTATCTGCCATGTGTACATTATGATAAGATAACATATGTGATGCAACAGTCACATTAATAACAAGTACTACACAATTGTGGAAGTAAAGGCAATTGTTCAATACTACTCAATATGAGCATTGATAGATATATCGGTAAAACACCAGCTGTCTTCACAGTGGTCATGGCATAGTGGTTAAGTGTTGTGACTATAGTGTACAGGGTACTGGGTTCAAGACCTGCAAGGACTGTTTATTTTGTTGCTGGGCAGAACAAGCGCTGTCAGATACAGAGTGGTTAAGGCAGTTTTGAGCAGCTTTAAGTGGCTTTGCACGGGTTTGCACGAAGCTAAGCGGTGCTAAGCTATGGGTAAACGTATGGGCGCTTACACAGTGTAGACTTCGCTTACCAGTGCACAAATCATCTCAGTTGTTATATTGCAACAATGTTGATACTTACTAAGCATGGCTTAGCCCTGGCAACCAGTTCACACCACCCAGTCTGATAACATAGCAGGGTAATGACATCTGTAATAAGTGCATGTAATGCCATGTACAATACATGTGCCTATGTGCTGTCATTACAGTAGCAAGGGTTGTGAATGTCATGTGTGGGACACAGATGTATATGAGGCCTGTACAGCACTGTCATCCATGTGAATGTGTTACATTCAGGTGTAGTAGCCCAGGGTACATGCTGTCACACTGCCATGTAGTGTATCATGGCGGTACTACTGTTGACAGTGCTTACCCAGGCAAGAGCAGAGTGCTAAATGTAGTACTTACAACAGGCACACCTGCAGGCATAGCTGGACTCTGAGGCCTCCCTGCTGTATCCCTGATGTGTGAGCTCTATCACAGTATATAACCCCTACTGGTAATGATCTGACATGTGGAATGTAACTGTGACTACCGTCTGTATAGCACATGTTTTTGAGGGCTTCTGACATGTATTTATGGCATACATAAATGCCAAAAAGTGTATAGTCATCCCCTTTGGCAAAAACAAAGTGCCCACAAATTACCACATAGGTGGTAATCCATTAAGTACAGAAGAAGTAATTAGGGATAGCAATCTCTCATTTGACAACCACGTGACCAAAGTGGTTAGAAAAACATTTTATATAGCCCACCTAATCATGAAGGGATTCACATCTAGATCAGGGGAGGTCATCGTGCCTCTTTACTCATCCCTCATCAGGCCCATAATTGAGTACAATGCCCCTTTTGGGATGTACCTTACCAGACACCTGCAGCAACTGGAAAGACCCCAAAAGTACCTCACCAAGAGGATCAAAGGGCTCAAACAGATGCCATATGCTGCCCGGTTAAAGAAACTCCAGCTCTACTCAGTGGCAAACCGCCTGCTCAGAGGCGATCTGTGCCTAACGTATAAAGCCATGTCCAACCCAGAATTAATGGACATGCTGCACCTCAGAAAATCCAAATCCCATCGAGCTATGCGCTCGAGAGACTTGAACCTCAGCACTGAAATAAATAGGACATGCTGGAGGGACAGATTCATAACCCAGAGGCTCCCTTCACTCTGGAATAAAATCCCAGTCCAGGTTAGGCAGAGTCCCTCATTGACTCTCTTCAAGAGGAATCTTGATGAATGGATGGGAGATCGTACTTTTACCCCGGGTATCACTTCTGTGTCACTGTTAGACAGTGGCACAGTATACTAACCTCGAAAAAGAGCATAGCAAAATTAATTTAAAATGGGTGGCAAAAGCCAAACACACTCTGGCTAGGCTTATAAATGCCCTAGGGCAGATAGCCTAGTATGAACCTATGAACCAATACATATTGTTGTCAAATGTCTATCTTTCAACACACTCATCCTACTGCTAGCTACTTGCCAAGCTGATGACTGTCAGTCCCTGTACAGATGTACAGATGGCAGGTATCCAGCTAGGATATGTACAGGCAACCTAAGCTTGATTGATGCTGACATGTCTGCCCAGCTCTGTAAGAACTGGCACATATAGGAGATGACACCCTGTATACACCACATGCCATGGGTACCTCCACTACACTACCACAGTCAACAGAACATGCTTGGGTACATGTCTCCATCATGGACACTAACCATGTGTTGTAATGCATGTTGCATACATGTCAACTTGATCACCTCAGTAGCCATGTGCAGGAGGCACCTGGTGGATTGGCTGATGCATGTCATTCTCACCCTGAGGGCCACCACAGTAGTGTCTGTCAATAGATTGCCTGCTGCCACATGGCAGGTGGCAGGATACCACTGTACACACAACCCCTACACAATCCATCTCCCCTTGGACAATAGCTACGTACACAGCTATGACCACCTGCAGCGATGCACCCCTGTACTGACACGTGTACATGTGCATGATTATGTATAGCAGTGTCTATGTGTTAGCACACCCGTACTTGAGAATTCCATGAGGGCCTTCACAACCACCACAACAACGATTGCCATAATCAGTTGTGGCTGCTGCTGTATGGGATATTACATGTACCCTGTTAAGCTCCTCTCCATATGGGCTACACAAGCCTTGCAGTACTAGCACAACAGTGTTGTACAAATGAGTTGATAGGCATGGGATACCCACGGTTTTCTGGCAAGTGCATGTATGTGTGCATGTCCGTATATCTGTAGGGTACAGCACTCCGAGGCCACATACTCCTATTACAATACCCATTGCCACACAGTAGTACAGATAGTGTTGATGCTGCCCATAGGTGAGGCATGACAATGCAGCACCCTACTGCACATGTGGCATGTGCATTAGATGCAAATCCCTGTAGTACCCCTGTTGGGCTATACTATGGGTTGTAATGCAGTTGTGGCCAATGTGTGATGGTGGGTATGGCAGAGTGTCATCATGGGTTTCAGGGAGTACAATATCCACTGGGGAATGTGGGTGCTGTGTACACTGTCATTGCACCAAAGTACACCCAGTATATGTCCCATGTACCACGGTATGGTTACCACTGTCACTATCAACCATACAGGTAACTGATACCACAATCCAGGCTAGTTATGCATGTGCTGTGTGCAGCCTTCCTGTAACACATTGGACACATGGTCAAGTTAGTTAGCAGCAATAGGCCCTGGTCTCTCGGATGCGTGTTTGCCTGTTCATAGGTTCATAGGCAGGCACTAGGCTATTGGCCCTAAGGCCTATATAAGCCTAGCCAAAAAGGCATCCTGGCTTTTGTCTATGTCCTGTCCTGCATCATGTGTTATAAGTCTGTTAATGTGAATATGAAGGTATGTCACACTACGTACTGTCCATATACACCCATTACATCCCCCATTAGCATACTGTACATGTCTGGGGATGTTCTGCATGTAACATGTAACCTGGGACACACCTTACCCTAAATGCTGTGTGGTGTGTGCAATGTAAGTCACACACTTCAGTATCACTATATACCTAGGTAGGGGTCTAGTCCCAGTGTTATCAAGTAACAGTGTGCATGTATGTGGATGGGTCTACATCAAGTTGCAGGGTATACACACTACAGCGGGTCTTCAATCCATGTGGCACAGGCAATATCCATTATACTAACCTGTGACATGTGTTCAACTGTACCCCAGATATGTCACAGCTATGGTGTCACCACAGTGCCATACCCCATTATGGAATATGACTGCAGACCATCCTTGTGCTGACACATGTACACCTACAACACAAATGGATAACATTATAGAGACCACAATCAACCAGTGTTACTAACAGCTATAATGCATCATTGCTGGATGGCTACTACCTGACATATATGTATTACACTTTACTCCTTACAACATGTTTTACGGCAGTACTGTCGTACACTGTAGTACAGTCACAGTGTGAATCAGAACCATATTAGCCTGTCCCTGCATTGATGGTATGGATGACAGGGATGTGGCACGGGTATCATATGCACAGGTGTGTTGTTGGTTTACCAGAGGCTGAGGGTGGGCCATACATTTGACACCATGTGTGTGGGTGAGGGGTGTACTGAGGTGAGCTGAGCATGGTGATGTGGTATGTGTAGGTATGGGGTTGCCCTAGGTGTGTTTGTATAGTTTGTGGGTATGTATGCACACAGATCTGCCATGTGGCTGCCCTACACAGGTGTTTATGGATAGCTGCAGAAAATACCTGGCAGGCTGTGCAGTTCACTGCCTCTGAGCACAGACATGCGAACTGTGTCTGCCATGGGTTCCATGAGCACGTCCAGGTACAGGCCTCAATGTGTTACTCTCACCTGCCGATGACAAATGTCCACTGGTACCAGGTCCCTCCTGAGACTGGCCAGGACCACATGCACGTGGCCTGCTGTGGTGTGGTGTGGACAGCACCCCCTGCACTGCCAGGACTGGTACTGCCACTATGGGAGCCCCTTGGTGTCCTAGCATGTCCACATTGACTGCCAGCTGTTGGTGTTGCTGGCCTACATCTACGTGGCCATCACCGCACCCCCACCACATGTTCAAGCACAGACATACCACAGGCAATGAAGGCCATCATCTCACCATGCCGTCTATCCATGAGCTCGGTATAAGCATGGATGGCACCAGACAGTTCACGGATGTTGTCGCTTACAGATGTGGAGCAGCCCTCTGCAGCCTCAGGCCATGTCTGGTGTAATGTTCCATATGTGCCTGCACTGCCATGACAGCCTGAAACATGTGCCTGCTGGTACCAGCTATGTCACCTCTGCTAGGGGCATGATGTCCAGCAGCCCTACCATGAGCACCCTGGGACATCAGCCTATGTGGTGCACTGCTGGACATCCGGCTATGCCTGCTGTGACCAGACACAGTAGGCATATACGTAAAAAGACAGAAAACACTTCCCACTGCTAATGAACAGCCAACAAACAATACAAAATTCAAGAAAAAAAGTTAGCTATTCTCCACGGCTAAAATCCTTGTAGCTTCCATAAAATAACTGTTTTATTTGACAAAGTAAAATGAAATGCAAAGATAAAAGTTCAGAGTCCCTAAATCCACATACAATAAGCGCTTTTGAAAAATTCTTCTTCAGATCGTTACTATCTAGGACACAGAGCTCCCTTTTTCAAGATCGAAGTCTAGACTTCCTATTGGTTTTCTATTTACTCAGGCCAATAGCGTTTGTTTTGCCAACACACCTTTCTATCCATCCAATGGTTTAACATATTATGTTAAACCTGTCCTCACTCTTTATGCAAATACGCCTTCCAGCTAGCCCAATAGTAGGTCTCCTTTCCTTTAATGCTGGTCTGATAGGTATCACAGCATTCAAACCCGGAAGTCGGTCTGCTCTTAGATTTATAATCCATTTTGATTCCCTTAATTCTGTTCTATTAGTAACATCTCCTAACTTCTTCCCCACATAAATCTTTTCTATCACTTTGAAAAGAAAAGAATGTGAGGGGAAAGTATTAACATGTACAGCCAAAGCATTATGTGGATCTTTCGAACGAATATCCCTTAAGTGCCTTAATACACGTTTTTTGAATACTTGGCTTGTCTTTCCTACATAATATGTCGTGCAGGATGTACAGGTTGCTAAATAGACAACATCCGACATGATGCAAGTGGCTTTAACATTAATCTCATATCTTTTATCTGTAATAGGATGGTGAAACAAATTACTGCTATCTATATGTTCACAGGCCATGCACTTCCCAAATTTGAAGGTGCCCTTAGGTCCTAAATCTGTGGTTTAGCAAAACCATCTTTTCCACAGAGGAGCCTCTTTATGTTCTTTTTATTTTTATAGCCAAAGCTTGGTGTTTCACCCACAATCTCTCTTAATTTAGGGTCTTGTGTCAGAACTGTCCAGTACTGCCAGATTACCTTTTCTACTTGCAAATTATCTGTACTGTATGCCATCTTTTCCACAGATGAGCCTCTTTATGTTCTTTTTATTTTTATAGCCAAAGCTTGGTGTTTCACCTAAAATCTCTCTTAATTTAGGGTCTTGTGTCAGAACTGTCCAGTACTGCCGAATTACCTTTTCTACTTGCAGATTATCTGTACTGTATGTCATCGTTACTCTTAGTTTATTTGTTGTGTTAAGGTCTCTTGGTCCTTGACTTCTAATTACATTAGACATAGCTGCTACATGATTTCCTTCTTTGGAAATCAGATCTCTTCTTGGAATCATGGTTTCTGCTCTGTTGTAACCTCGAGCTCTTAGATTTCTTTGCAATGTGTGTAATTCTTTCTGTACAGTCAATTCATGAGTGCTTCTTTTCATAATCCTAACTGATTCATTTTGCATAATATTTCTCGTTATGTGCTTCAGATGCATGCTGTTTTTAAATAAATAGTTATTCCTCCACATTGTTTTCCTGTGCAGGGAGGTGCTGACAACATTTCCTTGTTCTAATGTTTCATAGACATCTAAGAAACTCATGGTTTTATGAGACCACTGTCCTGTCAGTTTCAAAAAGTTGGTGGTCTGATTTACATATTTAAGAAATTCTTCTCTCTGATTGCCCTTACCATTCCAAAGTATAAAAAGGTCATCTACATATCGGCCATAGAGGAGTATATTCTTCTGCCATGGATTTTTATTACTCAATATATGAGTATTCTCCCAACCTGTCAGCACCAGATTATAATAGCTGTTCACGAAGGGGGTGCCCATCGCAACACCCCAACACTGCCAATAGATGGATGGATTGTCCATAGAGAAAGAAATTATTTTCCAAAATCAGATCTAGTAACGTGCATAGCCTCCACACTTCAGTCCCATTCAAGGTACGAGTGAGGATTTCTCTAACTATTTCCACCCCATAATCATTAGGTATGGAAGTAAAGAGACTATTCACATCCATCGTGACTAACAGTAATTCACTATAGGTATTATTCTTCTGTATAGCCACTTGTAATTTATTCAGGAAGTCATCTGTATCTTTTAAAATGATGTCCATGCCTGTTAAAATTGTCTTCAATTCTTTCTCAATGAATAGAGACATAGTCTCAGTTACCCATCCCTGGCCTGACACTATGGGTCGAAGTGGGGGATTGCAAATATCTTTATGTATTTTCTGCAGCCTACTTATAGATGGAACAGCAGGATGCTTAGTATGGAAAAAATTGTATTGTTCTATATTAATCAGTCCTTCTAAAAGCATGTCATTAAGTCGTTCTTCAACTTTCTGTATGGCATCCTTTAATTTCATTGCTGATGTCTCTGTATATGTTTTCTTTTCTTGCAGCATTTATAACATCTTGTTAATGTACCAATTAACTTCAGGCACAACTATCGCTCCACCTTTGTCAGCAGGTTTCAATAGAATGGATTAATTTCGTTGTAGAGAAAATAGAGCTTGCCTCTCCACATAGCTGATATTATGAAAATGGTTTGTATTAGTTCCCTGCCTCATTTTCTCCATATCATTCCCACATAGTTTAACAAATAATTATACCGTTGGATGGTTTGTGGGCACAAAAGTGCTTGGTCTCTTCAGGGCAATAGTGTCAGTGATGTTACTATTTCCATAGATACTTTTTAGAGTGACATTACGAGCAAAACATTTCAAATCTATAATAAATCCACTTAGGTCAGACCTCAAGGAAGGAATAAAAGTGAGTCCTTTTTCTAGTACGGATTTCTCATCAGAAGCTAAAATGTGCTTTGAAATGTTTACTACCAAAGACCCTTCAGTTAACTCATAGTCTTTTTCCTCTTCTGGTCCTGACTCTGCTCCTGCTGGTTCTTGAAATATGGTTGCTTCAGAAAAAACAGCAAATGGTGAGTAACCAGTATGTGTGCTGCTCCTTGTTTTGGTACAGTGCCATTATGATTAATTCTGCTAGTTCCCTCCATTGGTGAATCAGTTACAGATACCTCCTCTCTTATATTGCCCATAGATTCTAAACCATTTCTTCTTGTTGCTGATTGCTCCAATTCATTTGCTCTGTCCTGTCGATTGGCTAAGCCTCTCACAGGTTGTACTTGTTGCTTTTTCTTATCCACTGTCCGAGAATCAAATATTCTCTCTTCCCTAGGCCATTCAAAGATTCTACCTTCTTTGAAATCTGCAACATCTCGTGTAAGTTTCTTTATTTTTTGATCTTTAAGCTTTGTGTCGAATACATTCAAATTGAACTGTAATGTTTCCAACTTATTAATTTGGTACATGCTTAAACTTAATTTCTCTAGTTCTTTATGGTTTTCTTCAATCGCTTTTGCTATTTTCTCCTCTTCTGGTTTAAAATATTCAATTAACAGCTTCATATAATGAAAGCTGGTTTCCAGATTTATGGCTTTCCACTTGGCTAATAAATCTAGATACTGATTCCCATAACTAGGCATGCACTTTACTCTCATGCCGCATGGAATCACTTGGTTGTGTAGACTAGCTTCTAAGTGGAAACGCTGCCATGTAAGACATGGTTGCCACACTTTACTGTGCACTGCCACAAAATGCCAACTGTCCTCCGCTATGGCCACTGGTGATGGGGTATGTATAGGCACTGAAACTGTGTGCGGGGTTGGGGTGGCTAAAAGGGGGATGTAAAATGATGGATCAGTGTGGGCCCCTGACAACCCCACCTGTGCCTCATCAGTACTATCATCATCTTTGGTGTCTGTATGGACACCAACATCAGATTTCATGCAGGAGGGACCCTGACCCACCTTACCTGTGGGGGAAAACAATACATGCACTTTAAAACCTGTACAGCATTGCCTAACAGCACACACACACACACACACACACACACACACACACACACACACACACACACACACACACACACACACACACACACACACACACACACACACACACACACACACACACCACCATAATACTTACCTGTCTGTGACTTTACAGTTAGTCCCACGTATATGTCCATGTGTACCCCATCCTGCATCACATACACACATTGATACCACTCATTAACATATCAGTCCTCTAAATGCCTACACAAGCAATCACAACACAAGACCTGTTGCTAAAATACCTGCCTGACCTGTGTGTAGTGGTTTTAGATGGCCTCACTGCTGTCATTCGGTGTTCACCATATGTATGTCTGGACATCATGAGCATGGCCCCTATGCGTCTAGGATTTTTCACTGAAAGCACATTTCACTGAAACACATTTGACTGTGCACAATTCACTGAAAATTCACTGAAACACATTTCACTGAAAGTAATATATGGCCTTTTCCCCACTGTAGTGCGACCCTGGAGTTAGAATATATAGTAAGGAGGGGTGGGGGCACCGCCCCCCACATTGAGGGTGTGTGGGGGGCATAGCCCCCATCTATTTTAAATATTTTGAACTATACACATGGATACTTGCAATTTCAATAAATTACTCTTTTCTAAACTTAATATATATCCAAACTAACCCCCCAATGTGGGTGGTGGTGTCCCCCACACCCTCCTTTACTATATATTTGAACTCCAGGGTCACACTACAGTGGGGAAAAGGCCATATATATCTTTCAGTGAAATGTGTTTCAGTGAATTGAGTTTTCAGTGAGTTGTGCTTTCAGTGATTTGTGCACAGCCATTTGACTTTCAGTGAAATGTACTTTCAGTGAATAGTCCTAGACCCGGCCCCTATGTGTGTGGGCTACTATGTTCTATCCATAATATCACACAGTGGTGCGTTATGTTTATGTACTGCTCAGTACATGCCAGATATGCTGCCGAATCAGCCTATCATGTGACACTCCCTGGTGTTGACTAGTATTTCCCCAATGCATCTGTAGTGCTGCATACGTGGTTTGTAGGTGACCTCTCTGCTGAATGCGATATTAAGGGTCTACCTGGTGTCTACCTCCCCTCTCAATGCCTGTTCCATGCTACAGACCATATTATACTATCAGATGTCCTGTGATTATACACATGACAAGTATTCCTGGTGTGTAATGTGGCAGTCCATGTCCATGTACTGCATGATCCCAGAAGGAGGTACTGCTGTATGAACACCCCACAATCACACATGTGCATATATGGCCAGCCACACAAACACACACACACATGCACACATGCATCCTACATGCATCAACCTCCCTCCACTTCACCAGCATGACCCTACAGACACACTAACTACCTGCCAGGATGCACACACACACACACATACAGGTGAGGCTGCACAATGATAGTACACACAGTCCCCCTATTGCCCCTCTGTCAACATGCATAACATATGGTACCCAACAGCATGCAGTGCAGCTATAGTCAGTCCATGTTAGCAACAGTATACATGTGTGTGATGTATGTGCTGTGTCACTAGGTGACGCCCCTTCCCCTGGATACCACTGCACACATGTACACAGTATTGCTGTGCACCTGTTCTGTACCCTGCCATGTACTGTGCACCACACCTCTCAGGTGTACAGCCCATTGTTGAATGTGTACTACTGTGTCATTTATGTCAGCTTTAATTCTCACAGCAACACATACCTAGGATGATATGTGGACAGATGTTATTTATGAATGCCTGATGTCTGATTCACAGCTCTCAACATCAACGGACCATGTATGACCAATCTAATAGTCTTACACTGACAACCATCAGAGAATACCATGGCAATGTGGGGTGTACACACCCTTATTGATATGACACACCCATCCTTGATCTGCCATGGGACCACATCACCGCATATCCTAACAGTACATGAGCCCGATATGTGACATATGTCCTGTACTTTCACATGCAGTGTCTACGGAATGTGTTAGGTGTGCAGATGCTGACCATGATGCATACACACCATGTGGGCATATGTGTGCACACCCTTAGCATGACTATTTGTCACAGCTCTTGTTGTGTGTACTACAGCAGTCACTACTCCTGACAGGGGAATACCAGCATGAGCCATCTGCATTTGCCAGTGTATGTTCAGTCTGTCCTACACATGTCCCCCTAATCTGCATGATTGCAAGGTCTACTCATGTGCACATCCCTTGGTGTTCACACACTGCCATCACTATTACTGTGGGGGTAGGGTTACGGCTGCCACAGATCCTGAACCTGACTATGTGCAGATACAGCCATTCTTAGCATCCTTAGGATCCCTGCTGAAGTGCACTGGTGTGTCATGCTGACACCCCCCTCCTTCAGCCTTTTTGCAGATGCATGACAAGTAAGCCCTACATGTGTGTCCATTTGCAGTGTCCCATACACTGAACACCACATGTTACAGCCTAGTCCCAGCTAACAATGTGGACCACTGTAATGCCTTATGCCATAGTGTATCTCTGCAGTAGTTGCTATTGTCCTGTAGGTATATACACTGGTGTTGCACTGTATATGGGTGTTGTTCCAAACATGTCCCTACTGTAGGCCATGTCTCCCACCATTATGTTACTCCATGTGGAGACAATCTGCAATGACAGGATGTTAGTTATCATGCAGGTGTCTGACATACCCTTCCTGTACCCCATCATGGTCACCCCTGTGATGCCGTGCATTTCACAGCAACAATACGTGCACATGTGCAGCATGCATTCTGGGTAGGTGTGTTAGATGTGTGCATGGAATATACCATCACCATTACATGCCCGGTGTATTGGCCAGCATCTGCATAAACCATACTCACCAGCTACAAGCTGCTGCCTTGGTGGTATCCCAGAGGGACCTACATAAGAGGGTGAGAGATGCAAAGTCAGTGGCCACAACTGTGGCATTGCTACAGGGTGGGTGCAGTATTACAATACATCAACAGTACATTTCCACAATACTATCATTTATGGACATTTGTTTATCACTACTATGCAGCAACAAGAATATCTATGACATGTCAGATATGCATGATCTACATGTACTAATGCGGATGTATATGCAACAGTGGTCTACGGATGTGCCCTCTGGCCTTACTTGCACACTCCTCAGCTGGTGTGTGGGTGGCACCCACCTCCACAAAGGTGTCCGGCGGTTGGTGGCTGGCCAGATGGGCAGGTGCCACGAGACTGGCCAGGAACTCCTCCACACTTGTCTGGGGGGATGGATGGCATGGCCCCCCCTGTGGTGAGGTGATCCCCCTGGACTGCAGCAGCACACCGATGGGCAGTGCAAAGCAGGTCAGAACAATGATGCCGGACCTGCTCATAACTGCGGTTGTGCAGTCTGACATCCTTGACCCTGTGGACTAGGTCGTTCCACAGGGCGGTACACTCTTGCTGATCGTGGGCAGCCTGGCCAAACAAGGTTGCATAGTGCTGTATGAGTCCATTCAGCAAGATTTCATTTTCTGCTGCTGTGTAGGCTGACAGCCTTCCATGAGACACCGTGCCTGAAAGACATAAGGATAGACACAGGTGTGAGCAAGTCATGCAGCGAGGTTACCACAGTTCTTAATACACATCACTGTCACACCCCCACCATATCAGCAACAACAAACTGTACACACAACTCAATAGGTATGGCTACAGCATGTCTACCAGTGGGGCAAATATTGTACTGTACCATGCTTTGTGCAACATGTTTGTAGCCATGTTCCCTGTGTGGGCACTATCTTTGCTTGGCTGTTACAGACTATTCACCTGCTTGCCATTGTCAGGGCCACAGTGGTTCCATATATGCCTGTGGTATGCTTGCTATGTGTGTGCTGCACATCTGACATACTGTGTTATTGCAGTTATCTGTGCATGCTGTTGGACATGTTCTGGGATTGTGTAGACTATTACTACCAACATATGTTCTATAACAGTGATACAATAGCATGTATATGTACTATTGGCCATCAGAACCACCTCTCCAAACTCATCTGCCCATGTTACCAGGCCACATCACATGTGTGTCCCACCCTGGGGCCTCCTCATGTACTGGTCCAGTAATACCGTCAGGTGGAACCAACTCAAGGGATGTTGTCCCCTCCCCTGGGAGCACACACAGACATGATCTTGTTCCCTAAAGTCAGGTCCACCTTGAGGCACCCAGTACACATTCACAGGGCCCGCATGCTCCTCCTGCTCAGCCTCCAGGCCAGGCACCTTCAGGATGTGGACTGCTGCTGTTGTGAGTAGCAGTGGGTGGGAGGCTTGTTCCCATTGTGTCCATATTGGGGCCCATGGGGCATCCACATCACAGACCACACACACCATCCAGGTGTTTACCCACCACATGTGTCACATACCACCACTGTAGGCTGTCCTCTATATCTACCAACCTGACCACCTCCACAACTATACCTGCCATACATTGTCATATTCCCATTCCATACTTCACAGACAAGGGCAATGTGGTCCCAACAAGGGGTTCACATGTGACATACCCATCCATGTTGCACACACTGACAGCTGTAGATATCTGTGTGTATTGCATGCAGCACTGTAGTAGTAATATAGGGGATATGCATTTACATACATATATGTTTGTGTATATGTTTGTATATATGTAGACATGTGCATCTAGGTATATATCTATATATGTGTAGATATATGTGATGTTGTATATATGTGCTCATATATATGTCTACACATGGATATCTGTATATTTGTGGACATACATGTATATATATATATATATATATATATATATATATATATATATATATATATATATATATATATATATATATATATACACATACACACATATGCATACCTATATGTTAGGTACATTCAGAAATCAGGTCCACAATCTCACAACACCTTCCTGCACAGCTGCACTGTTCTGCCTTGCTACAACACAGACAGGTGTCACATATGGACACAGCCTGACATTTGGGGGGATATGTAAGGCCAGATTGCAGGTAACTCTATTACAAACCTATGGCATCCCTGCATGCTACAATACAGGATAACCTGAGTATCCTGCAAGAGGTGGGCTGTGGAACACACATGTCCATAGGTTCATAGGTTCATATTTTGGTACTAGGCTATCTGCCCTAGGGGCTATACAAGCCTAGCCATAACAATTCCCTGGCTATTTCTTCCCACACTGTTTACTTTCCTGGACCGCTGTCTAGCAGAGTGACTGACATGATCCCCGGTGTGAATTTCCTTTCTCACATCCAATCATAAAGGTTCCTTTTGAAGAGGGCCAAAGAAGCAGTCTGCTTGACATGCATGGGCAGTCTATTCCAGAGTCTGGGGAGTCTCTGGATCAGGAACCTATCCCTCCAGCATGTTTTGTTTATTGTGATGACAAGGTTTAGATCCCTGGAGCGTATGGCTCTGAGGGATTGGAATTTCTTTAACTGTAGCATGTCCAACAGCTCTGGGTTTGACACGGCCTTGTATGTTAAGCAGAGATTGCCTCTGAGTAGACGATATGTGACAGAGTATAGCTGGAGTTTTTTAAGGCGGTCAGCATAGGGCATCTGCTTTAGGCCTTTGATTCTTTTAGTGAGGTATTTCTGCAGCTTTTCCAGTTGTTGCGAGGTACATACCAAATGGGGCATTGTATTCTATAATGGGTCTAATGAGGGTTGAGTACAGTGGGACAATGACCTCCTTTTTTTCTGGATGAAAAGCCCATAGTGATGAGGTGTGCCACATAGAAGGATTTCCTGACTGTTGTGGCTATGTGGTTATCGAAGCTGAGACCACTGTCCACCTGTGTCCCTAAGTCCCTTATCACACTTTTGGTGTTTAGTGTACTGCCACTTATGTGGTAATTCATGGGTACATGTTTTTTCCCAAAGGGGATAACTATACATTTCTTGGCATTGAGCTTGAGCCCATGGCTCTGGCACCAAGCATATGTTTCTGTAAGGCCCTTTTGTAGAGTATCCATCATAATGGCATTACTTCCACCACCAGCTACTGGCCACATAATATACATACTTCCAATTACACAACACACACTATGATGGCTTACATCTTTTCAGTCAGTGCTGCTCTGCACGGTTGACGGTTATGGCCCACTACCCACAGGGACGGACTCTATTGTCCTTAGCAGTAGTTCAACTGAACATCATTACAACAAATAACACCTAAAGGCACATATAAATCACTCCACATCATCTATCCCATTATTATGGACCAATTACTAAGGTCAATTACATATGTGAATATATCTGTGAATGCAGACTCTTCTTGATGGTTTTCTTTTTTTTTCTGTGCCGTATACGCACACTCTCTCTCTCTCTCTCTCTCTCTCTCTCACTCACTCTCACAGTCTCTCTCCAGTAAATGGAATGAGCTGCTTTGCATAGATTGCAGCATGGAATTTGTAGGTGATGCACATGATCAGGTGATGGCCTCTGCACCAATCAGTATCCTCCACTTGCTACCTGAATGCACATGCTGTGTAGTACTTCCAATTACCACTGTCATGGCAACCAACTACTATAAATCTCTACATCTTGTGGATGTGGTCCCTTTACCTTTCCTGTATGATGGACATCCTTCCTGTGTTTGGGCAGCAGTGTTACAGACAGCAGATAGCAATACCTCTTGCAGGAGAACCTGCACACTCAGGCCAGCTACATATTTGTAGGAGGTTCCAGAACTACAGACAGAGTGTGAGTAGTGTTGTATGCATTGTATAGCACCTGTGTTACAGGGTTTGTGTGTACATACTAGTTTAACTTGGAATGCAGTCTGTCTCCATAGCTCTCATCTGTGGGCCTATCCTCTTGATGGTCAGAGGTGTGCTTATTATGTTTTGTCTGTCCATGACACAGGTCTTGTGTCAGATATATCACTGATAGCATGTGTGTTGAGTGCTATCAGTACATGGCTACATCCGTTTCTGTTTCTAACTTCATATTCCCGACTATGGGTATATTGCAGACTATCTTGTAACACCAGAGACTTGCTTAGTGTATGACAACAGTTCTACACAAATGGACCTGTGTTCCAGCCTCTGTCCTCCACCTACATACCAGGCTTTGTACATATCACATGCTATCAGGGGTTGTTATGTAGTGGGCTGTGAGTATATCATGCTGCCATTCCTGCCACCAGTCCACTGCTGTTGTGTCCCCCACACATACTGTGGGTTTGGGTTCATATATGTGTGGGCTTCACCTACGTAATACATGTATGCCCTTATGCACTCTCTGGAGTGCCTCTGGGCCAGTGTATGTAACAGTGGTATATAGCCCTCTATTATTGAGTCTGGGGGGGTGCACCATAACTAACCTAGCCTGTTACAACATGTGGGGGTATCAGGGGTAGGCTGCCTTAAGGTATCTGGATGTACATTACCATACAATTCACCTTGGGTAAATGCAGGCCTACTGCCTCCTGCCATACAGACTGTTTTGTTTGCCAGTGTGATTGTGATGGTGTCAGTTATGCCTTGTTATGTAACAGATACAGCCCATTGTGTCAACTGACATCTTTACCCCCTATGGATTGTGTACAGAGTGTAGATAGAGGCTGCTGAACTATACATCTGCATTACTTATTGTTGATCGTTTGGTATCCGGTGGCCCAGTCTGAAGGCCACAGCCTGGACAGCAACATATGTAAACCTTTCCAGACTACTGTATTAGTATAACTGCTTCACAGTTGCATTACTCCATTTATATGGATGTCACTGTCTAAACAACTACATGACATGGCATATACAACTGTAATAGTACATAAATAAAGCTTTCCCATGTATGCAAACCTGTGTGTGGTGTTATATTTTTTTTATTTTTATTTATTTATCATTTGTTGACCGGGAAAGTCCGACTAGGTTCCACAGAGCCTGTTTTCAGCGGAGGCCCGGGAAAGAATGCTCCAGATGCTGTCTTTTGGAATGGAGAGAAAACCGACCCGGAGGGAGGAAACGACACACAGGACAGAAACAACTCAACACACACAGAAGGCACCCCCCCAGAGAAGGAAACCGAACGCTGTGAGGTGACCAGTGTTAACCACCACTGCACCACTGTGCACACTGTGCCGCCCTTATATCCTTTGACCTCTCTGTGGATATATGTTGCAGGCAATGATTGTCATTTATATGGGTGGCTCATACAGTGTCCAGTTGGTAAGGTGTTAACTGCAGGCATAGTGGCAGTTCTGTATTGTGTGCACCTTCTACATATGTATCTTCCTATACATATCTCTGTGTGTGTATGTGTAGTTACATATATATCTATATATATGTATATAGATATGTATATCTGTATCTGCATATATGTACCAGCCTGACATCCTAAAGATGGGATGGAGTACTATTAACATCTTGTGCCCATGTTGTGTCAGGTCCTGATTATGGGATCTGCAACAGTTGGTAGTGTATTGCAGGGCAGACGTGTTTGGCTGTGGGGGGGAATACCTATTCGTACAAGACATATGTTGTTTGGGCCCCCTCAACCCCATTAACGGTGCATGTGGACATACATGTTTTTGTTATGTTCCCATTTTTATCTACAGATGTATGTCTGTATATACCTATATATATATATATATATATATATATATATATATATATATATATATATATACATATAGATGTAGACATATATATCTATAGACGTATGCATATGTATGAATGCATGTTTTTATATATATATATATATATATATATTTTTATATATATATATATATATATATATATATATATATATATCTACATATATAGATATGTATATATCTTTAGATATAATATATGTAAACACGCACATACATTTTCATGTTTCAATACATTTCCTATACTATTGAATGACTGTGCTGGATGATATGTTTGTCAAAACATCTGGGTTATGCATATCTGACATGACTTAGTGCTAAATCACTTTGGCTATGGTATGCAGGGTCCTGGGTTTGAGCCTTGCAGAGGCTTTTTATTTTGTTGCTGGGCAGAACAAGGGATGTTGGATACAGAGTGATTAAGGCACTTTTAAGAAGGTGTAAGTGGGTTTGCATGGATTTGTGTGGAGGTAAGCACTGCTAATTTCTGGTTACAGTTTCTTATACTAAGTTAGCTTCTAAATTGCTTAACCTGTGTAGGCATTGCTTACCCCCATGCAAACAGGCTTAAACACGCTTACTGCTGCTCAAAAGTGCTTACTACCACTTACCCCGTGCTAATTTCTTTAAAAGAAAAGAAAAAAGGGTTGATAGCAAAGTGGTGAAAAAGGGGCACAAAGAGGGAAAGACAGTAGGGAAAATAGCTAGGAATGTGCAGGAGGGTGTAGGGAAGGTCCATAGCTGCCCATTTCTTTTACAGCAACAGCTGTGCATATGCACTGACTTTGTAGGTAGATTTGGACACTCAAACCCCTAAGACAGGGGTGAGGAAAACAATATGTTATGATGCCAATTAGACCAGATTACATGTGTCCAGTGGACACGTGTGCAAAATGGACAGCTATGTATGGGGCGATATTTTTTTTGGGAATAGATTGCCCTTTTTTTTTTTCAGGTGAGAGTGGGATGTTGGTGAGGGATAGTAGGTATATTTGGGGAGGTAGGTTGGGTAGGTTAACAGACAAGACAAACAAGAAGCATACAGGGGCGGTATATGACACATGTGGGGGTAAACACCTTGATGGGAAAGGGTTTTGGGAAATTGGAAGCACATGAGCCCCCTAGTGGAAACAGTGGGATGGAGATCCCCACCCATGGGCAGTCACCACTGCATCTTCATGGCCCCGAAGGCAGCTGAGTCAGAGAGCCAGGCTGACCCTCTAATCGTGACATGCGGCCCTCAAGCTGGAGTAGAGGATCTCTAAACTGCTGATCGAGCTCTCTACACACCATGACCTGGACCTGGTGATGGGTGACAGCTTCCTGTCAGTGCACACAACCGGGAAGGTGAGCCCCATCCCCTGAGGTGGTTTCACCCAAAGGTGGTGCAGGACCAGCGTACGAGGAGGTCCCAAGTTGGACCCCAGACATGCTGGTGCCTGGTGCCATGGCCAGCTGAGGTGGGACAGGTGGGTCCGCTGGGACCTGCATTCCCATACGTGCTATGGTGTTTATGGAGTATCAACATATGAGGGTTAGTAATAGTCAACACATTCCAGGGTTATGTATAACAGCATGCATAGATATTCCCATAGACCCAGACACCAGATACGAAACAGTTGTATAGCAAATGGAACACGTGCATATATGGGACCACAGTGGTAATAACAGCATGCAGGTACATTGATGGCACCATGTCACCAATGTTGGAGTATTTCAACATAGCACATGCATGGAAACAGATTTAAATAATTATCAACCAATAGGACATATGTACCAACAGAACAGTGAAGTCATCACATACCACTTGAGGTGGGTATTTAGTTTATTGTTGGAGATATGGTGGGGGGGAGAATGGTGTTAATTAACAACTAGTATATTCCTGTAGTTCACACTACTTTCCTAGTTAGTGCTGTTATCTGTACCTTACAAGTATTACTACACTTCCCTATTACCTTAGTTTGGACAGTAATATGGCTGTCGTCATCCTTATACATGAATTGGTTTTACCTGTAGTATACACCTCTTACCTGGTATACCTGTGGAGAAAATGTTTGTTAACACTAACTGTTTCTACACATAGTCCCAGATTCCAGGTTGATGTTGTGCACATACCTGTCCATCTCTTTCTGCACAGACTCTGGCCATGTCTTGACCACATGCAGGTGAACCGGAACATATCTAGACTATTGCCCTCTTAAACCTTAAGTGACTTACAACACTCTTATACTGGCTTTCCTACACAGTTATATTATGTAGCACAGTGTGGGTGACAGTGATCAGTGATGCCTTTTTATTCAGAGCAACTGCAACACTCACAATTGCATACAATACCAGAGTAAACAGTATAAGTACAGGGTATCAAGCTTTTTATTTCTCGACACAGTATTCATATCTAACGTACCTGTGGGAACAATGTTTGTTAGCACTACCTGAATGTTGCCACACAAAGTACCAGATTACATACTAGTATTATGTGCATACATCTCACTCTGTTACTGTACACACTCTGGTCACAGCTTGACAACATGGGAGTATAGATAGGACATACTTGGCTTATTACTCTCATAACAGTTTCGGGAGTTGCTAGAGTGACAGGTTTGTTCTCTTAAATGTGTGACAATCAGTTGTATTCCCTGTTTGCTGCCTAATCATCTGGGATCATCCCACTGACTTCCCAGGGGGACAGGGTGACAGGCAGCAGATATGGGCCCATACACTGGACATTCTGGTCTTATCTGTACAGTTGTGGGGTATGATTCTGTATGCAGCCTACTTCCACTCCCAGGATTCAGACCATGGCTGTGTCTGCTAAAACTAAAACACTGTCCATCACAGTTGTCTGTGCTATATAGATATTACAGTATATCTTCTATCTGCTTTGTGTCTTACAATTCTCCTGTGCTTTTACATTCTGACCTTGTATTACAACACTCTTATACAGGATTTCCTAGACAGTTATATTTTGTAGGACAGTGTGGGCAACAGTGATGAGTAATACCTTATTATTCAGAGCAACTGCATCAGTCACAAAGCCATACAATACCAAAGTAAACAGTACCAGTACAGGGTATCATTCTTTTATTTCTGGGCACAGTGTTCGTATCTGACAGATCTGTGTGAGCAATGTTTGTTAGCACTACCTGAATGTTGCCACACACAGTACCAGATTCCACATTACTATTATGCACATACATCTCACTCTGTTACTGTATACACTCTGGTCACAGCTTGACAGCATAGGGGTGTAAATGGGACATACATGGCTTATTACTCTCATAAGATTTTGGGGAGTTGCTAGTGTGCCAGCTTTGTTCTCATAGATGTGTGTAAATCAGTTGTATTTCCTGTTTGCTGCCTATACATCTTGGATCATCCCACTGATTTCCCTGCGGAACAGGGTGACAGGCAGCAGATATGGGCCACTTTACTGGACATTCTGGACATATCTGTACAGTTGAGGGGTATGATTCTCTATGCAGACTACTACCACTGCCAGGATTCGATCCATGGCTGTGTGTGCTAAAAATACAGCAGTTCACATCTCAGTTGCGTGTGCTATTTGAATTTTATCTGCCTTTTCACTGTTTTCAATGTGTGTCTCTCAGTTGTACTAAATGACCTCTGGGGATTACACCAGACATTCCTACACATTTTATTTATGTTGCACACTGTAACAGTGCTTAATACAACAGTACTATTAAGTGATTGAAAATCTACAATTTCCATATGATACCAGAGTATACACATGCAGTCCAACAGTTAGACTTTTACTGTCAGGCTATTATGCTTTTATTTACATACAGAGTATATGAGACTCTTCCTGCCATATTCCCCGGTGTATGCTGTACTTGCCTTAAACAATACAGGTTTTATACTGGCAATTACCTTACTAATGCTTTTAGATTTATTTCCTATGGCAGTACATGCAAGAGTATTACTGACCTGCCTCATGTTGCAACCTCTCCAGGTGACAGCCATGGGCTTCTGGTTCATGGTCCACTCACTTGCAGCTGTGAAGGACATAAGGGGAATATTTAGCCATACCTATCCATAATATAGATGAGCTGGCAATTATTACACATGTAGTGAAGTGATACTTACACATAGCTGGGACAGCACCTGCCATCCTAGCCTCTTGGATCCACTGTTCCAAGAGGTTCCCCTTATGCCGCTTCAGGTCAGCATAGTGATGCCTAACCTACTCACCAGTTCGGGGTATGCCAGTGGCACTGGTGAGGTCACGGACGAGATGGTCCTAGGTTTCCACCTTATATTGGGAACCCTGGTACTGGCCCTGCAACGGTCTCATCTCATGGTCTTTGACAAGGAGTCCTGCCATGAATCTGGACTCCTGAATGCCCCAGTGCTGTGCCTGGAAGTACATTACTTCTCCCCTTTCTGCCATGGTGCCAGCAAGGGGAAGCTACAACCAGTTATGAGATGTATTCCCGCCTGTTGGGTTTAAGTAAGGCCAAATTCCCGCACTTTGCTGTGATTGGCTGGTTTTGAAAAGGCTAAGCTATGGGCAAACCTGCTTACCTAGGGTTGGCATTGTTTAAAGGGGTATACCACTGTGCACATTGTGTTAGCTGGCCTAAACATTGCTTACACCTCCTAAGGCAATGCTTAGCATTGCTTAAATTTGACTTTGCGTTATATTTGCTTTTTGGCATTGATTTATTATTCATTACATCATATATATATATATATATATATATATATATATATATATATATATATATATATATATATATATACATCTGGCATCCATGATTCATATGCACGTACACTGTATGGGGTCCTTGTGTTTAAAAGGGAACTTCAACACTCTACTACATTTATACTTCACATCTGGGCATACTTCAGTACACCAGTTCACATATTTCTGTTATGTAGTGGGTTATAGAACATTTGACTGTATACTGATTCCTTTCACATGTTCAGTTTGATTTTATTATAGTGAGGATTTGTTTGGTGATATCTCATTCTTATGTGCTGCTGTAATGGCTTGGTGGTTAACTACTGTGACTATAGTGTATAGGGTCCTGGGTTCAAGACCTGCAAGGCTGTATATTTTGTTGCTGAGCAGAACAAGGGCCATTGGATACAGAGTGAGTAAGGCACTTTAAGCAGTTGTAAGTGGGTTTGCATGGGTTTGCTTGAGGGTAAGCAATGTTAACCTCTGGTAACATATGCTTACAGAGAGTTACTTTCAGTATTGCTTAATCTGGTGTGCACATTGCTTACCCCCATGCAACCGGGCTTAAACCCATTTACTAGTGCTTACATATGCTTACTACTGCTTAATAGTGTTTACACTTGCTTACTGGTGCTTACTCCTGCTTACAACTGCACAGATTTAGACAGTAATGTCTAATGGTTCTTGGGAAGGTGGGGGATTTGGAAGCTGTATAGTGTTATCATTCATTACACATTTTACATTCCATTTGTATCCATGATTCCTCTGTACATATACTTTATGGGGCACATGTGATTATCTGTGGACTTTGCAACATTATGACACTGACACCACAGATCTGAATTTAATGCAATACTCCAGTTCACAAATATATGTTATTTAGTAGGTTATGCAACTAAAATATTGGTCATAACGTGATTTGACATGGAAAATGGAATGTGCTGCAGTGGGACTAGAACCGGGAATGCTTACTTGTAAGGCGAATGCTCTGCCCACTACACTATTGCAATACTGCTTCATTTGCATATATCTTCCTTGTTATCCTCTTCAGCCATTTAAGCTGCATTGACTGTAGCTAAGCGATGGGCAAACCCGAGCACCTACAGTCAGCTTTAATCAGATTTATAAAAAGTAAAATGGTATGTTTATTTTCTCTGTATTTACTATTGATGTTGTACACGTGGGGGGATGTTGCTAGGGGTATGCGGACACCTATAAGCGGTTTCTCTCATTTTTTTTACCTTTCTGCTATTCTTCATTGCGGGGGCATGTATATTCTGAAAGCTCTGCTCTCAGACACGCCCCCTGCAGTCTTACATGCTCCATGTAGGATTTGGAGCTCAGGCAGTGCGCCTTCATTTATATGCATGGCGTGCTGCCGTCCTGCTCCTAAATGGCCACTTCCATGCAGGACTAAGCTAGTCCGGCATGGAAGATTAGTAAATCCGGGGGTATGTCTTTACTATGATTTCATCTGTTTGTATGTTTGGAGCTTTTCTCCCCAGGCCTCTGCTGAAAATGAACATGTATCCAGTCAGAATATCCCAGTCAACAAATGTAAAATAAAATAATAAATAAAATATTTGACCTCTGTCTAGTTCAGGTAAATAGATATTAACTGCTGTTTTTATGATATTAATTTATACAGATATAATTTTCACATGTTTCTAAATATTTCAACACCAGGTAACACAGACAGAACTCAGCCTCATATGAAAGCTCTCAGCTAGATGAATAAATTGCTGCTGACAGTATGCGTGCAACTTGAGTGGTTGCTGAAATATGGTAAGTTGTTTACAAATTATTACAAATGTAATAGCTACTGTGTTTACTGTGACTTATAAAATTCATTTTAAGACCTAGAACCTAAAGAATACTACAGCTATAAAAATAGTTTGTGCTGAACAGTTTGCAATTTATAATTCTTTAGTAACCTCTAAGGTTTCAGAGATATGAACATTTGTTTGAAATGTGAGGACACAACATGATTCTGTCATAAGGCTTTGGCTCCGCCCATTAGAAGTTACAGAGCAAACCTCCTGAGCTCCATTGGAGTGAATTAATTAAATCTGAGAACAAAGACAATTTTTTTGTTATTCATTTTCTTTGTTTTTGATTCCCATAATGATCAAGCTCCCCTCCCTTACACAGAAACAGCCCATTTATGTTCCAATTTGTATGTCTATGTTCTAGTGGGAAGCCCCCTGGAAAAGGGGCTATCATCTCCAAGAGGTCAAGACATTCCTTCTTGACATAATCATTTCCTTGTGACCATGCCTGATACACTCCAAGCAGTTGTACAATAGATGTTTAAAAGGGTGTGTGTCCCACTTCTATGAATAGTGACATTTCAATCCATCCTACTCCCTTGAATGCACTTGGCTTTGTTTACCCCAGCCACCACCATTGCTTCAAAATGGAATTGTATTCTCTACATGTGCCCTTCACCCCTCCCATAGAAAGGGGGTTCTATGTCATATTGTTGAATGCTAAATTGAGTGAATCGCTATTTATCGAACCCAATTAAGTGAAAGCTCAATTAAGCGAATGGCAATTTCAACAAAAACTTTCCCAGGCAAAATAACCACTGGACCAGCTCCTGACCATAACAAAGACAACAAAATGTAAAACTCTGCAAAGTGAGGGCTATGCCCCCAGACCCCCTTCATGGGGGCTTCTCCCCCACCCCCCACTAACTAAATAAACCAACTCCGAGCTCGCACTACAGTGGGGAAAATGGCAAATACCCAATAACGGCTAACCACGTCTTTCCCTGGGAAAGTTTTCGCTGAAATTGTCGTTCACTTAATTGAGCTTTCACTGAATAGAGTTCAATGAATAGTGATTTGCTCAATTAGGCATTCGACAAACTGAAGTTGACCCAAGAAAGGTGAGTAAGTCCTACGTTATTATTTCTCTTTTCATGGTTAGGGCTTTATAACATGGAACCGGCTTGAAGAAAATTTTTGATATTCCTAGTTCCTTATGTTCAGTCAGTTTAGTCAGCAGGTTTTTGATTCATCTTCCACATTTCAAGTATGGTATAAATGTACACTGACCTGCTGTGAAGGAATTATAAGGAATAACATCGTAACATGAAACTGTAATAGTGATAGCAGCTGACAGAAGAACTATTCTGTATCAGAACGTGGATCCTATAAGTTAGACTGCTGAAAAATACAACTTTGTGGTAGCATTTGAGAAGTAAGTATTTCCACTTGATACTCCCTTGATCTATTCTGTAACTTAAATAAATGTTTTCCCTTCCTTCTGTAGATTGGTATGTCAGATAAGTCAGATCTGGGTTGCTTTGATCTTGATACCATTTCTGGTAAATTAAATTTTGTGTATTAATTTGAAAATCTATGCAAATCTTATTCTTCCCCCGTTTTACAATTTTGAAATTCCTTGCTGATTTTTCATAATAAAACATTTATATTCTGTTACCTCCCATTCAATATATTGAAAACATTCCAATATTTAACAAGGAATAAGAAGGCAGCACTTTAGATTTAAGAATGCTTAAGAGCAGAAGGACATAAAGTCCTGCCTATGACCTAGACATCCACTGATTAGTGACATGGATGCTGACGAGGTGACAGGGAGATGCAAAAGAGATATAAAGCAATGCCTTTTTGCCTATCTCTGGTGGGATGTTTGGGTACCAATACCCACGGAACACACTCCATTCTAGAATTTCATTTAGAGATCAGAGATCATAGAAAGATGCTTACTTCTAAGGGGACAAGGCTTTCTAAGAGGTTTCTTCACTCATAGAACTGGGTGACATATCCTTGCTCAGATGCATTTCACACTATATCTGTGGACAAGCACAAGGGAGAAATTAGAGACAAACAGAAAAAAATGTAAATAATAAAAAAAAAAAAAAAAAACGGAGATGACATTTCAGCTTCAAGTTCTCAGCTCCCACTTGGGGCAGGAGCAAACTGGTCATAGGCTCTCACCTCTCAGGGAATGTATGAACCAATTGAGTGTCCAGGGGAAGGCTTGATGGTCAGATCATTATAGTGGTTAAAATAAAATATACAGCTAGTAAACTATTTACTTATTAGCAACTGTGCTGAGAAAGTCCTATGTACAAAAGATGGTTAATTTATGTTTTTTAGTAGAGCGAGAGAGAGAGAAATTCAAATTCTCAGACCTTTCACATTTTCTTTTCAAATCCTTCACTGCCTGGATCTTTCTGTCCACTTGCCCATTTCTCTGCATGTTTCTGAAACTAGACATATTTGTTTACTTTGCAATTCTTCACCAAAAGGTGCCAAGATTCTGACTCAAAAATTGCAGACTGCTGTTAGATACTACTTCATCTGGAATATTATGTTAAGCAAAAATAGATTTCAGAGCTGTAACTGCCAATTTCACATAGTTATACAGCTCCTGAATATTTTCAGTAATACTCATCCTATAGAAGGTAATGAGCATTTTTGTAATCGAATAAATGTTTGCCAACTTCCATTCAGGGCAGATACATTATTTTATGTTATAAAACGTGTTCATGCAGATTTATATCTTTGAGCTAGTTATTTGACCTACTCAGGCAACTTAGGCCAATAAAGGATGTTATAAGCTTGCAGTTTCCTTATATTTAGTGATACCTAAAGGTGAATTATGAATCTTATATAACACTGTATTGTAATCTTTTCTAAGCTTTGTATACAAGAAAACTCTTCATAATGTAGAAGACATCAATTAACAACTATATGCACTGACTTAATATTACCTTGAAGACCAACTGCTGTTTGTCATAGCAGTTGCATTTTGCTGAGTTGCCTTGCTCAGATACTTAGCTACTCAAGTAACAAGGGCAATCATGTTATAATACAGAAAACAGTCAAATCATCCTCTAGCAATCTTTTTCACACTACACAATGAGACACACTGAGTTTATCAGTTACTTGCATCAGTTTGGACAGTTCAAACGGAATTAACAAAGCATGTTTCTATAAACTCAACAGCATTATTTGACGTCTTGCTGGTGATGTGTCAAGAAATTTCTTGAAAATATTTTGCAGCAGCTGATGCTGTGAACCTGCTTAAATTTATTTGTCATACATATGACCATGGATTTTGACAACCAAAAAGTATTGCTAGCATTTCTTTATCTCCCTCTGCACATAGTGTGTATGTACTTCTTCCATTGCCTTTGACACATATACTAAAGCTCTATCTTGCTATTTAATTATGCTTCAACACTTTCTTCACTAGCATTTACTTGGGATTACATGTTGTGAAACACCATGGAACTTGGGAATATCTATAGAATGCTTTCTAGCAAACTCAAGGAGATGTCTTAATCTGCTGACCAAAATTATGCAATATCATGCCCTATCAGCTTTCAATGTGGTATCATTATATTTAACAAGCATGGAATGAACTTGAAAAGACCATACCTAGTAATCTTATAATAGATGATGTTTCATAGGATTTTTGCATATTTTGGCATTGGCTTTAGCAGAGTCTTTGAACCATGTATTTCAGAACAATGATGTAGATTTGACATCTGCTTACCTTCATTTTCATGCCTTTCTGCTCAACCTATCAAGCAAGTCACATGTGTCATTCTTTTACCTGATAGCTATCCTTGCTAGATTATCTTTACCTTTTTTTATATTATCTTTACCTTCCAAACCCTCATTTATTTCAATTACTGCTCTTTGAAACACTTCTGGGGATGTTGATATTCCAAAAGACTACCTCAGGAAATGTACTCTAAGGGTAGGAATTGAATATACATAGCTTTGAGCTAGCTTAATTCAAAATAATTTGCTAAAATATTTAAAGAGCATCTAGCTGTAAAAAAAACAATGTAGCATTTTATACAGTCACACTAGATGCAACATTTGATGTAATGAGTACTTTCTTTACTCACAATGTATAATTGACACATTTGGCTTGTTCAGCATGCCTACTAATTACATTCATACTTTCAATATGCTTCAATCCCTGTTGTGCTCTGTTTTTAAGATATATCGGAACTGGTTTTCGTGAATGCAAAACTGGTGCATTTTCATGTGAAATGTTATTGTTGTACTCTCCTGGCAGACAACCTAATCAAATAAATAAATCAGAATAATCCATTCAAATATATTACTTAGTGTAATGTTTCATTGCTCTCAAAGAAGTACTTAAGACTGTAATGTTAATATAATTTTTTTTCTTCATCTATATGGGCTAATTATGATATTGTCTTTCAAAGCGATGCTGTTTGGTATGACCTGTGTTTTTTCTTCTCAGAATATATTGCTTTACAAATGCTATATGAGATTAAATAATATTTATCTTACATCCCTCTTAAAAGATGATTTTTTTCTTGGATTCTGAGCAATTTGCCTTTTGCCTTTTCTGCAAATCACATAATGCTGATATCAGCTGTGCTGTGAATAATCATACATTATTTAATTGACCACAAAGATTTCAAGACTAAAAGGTTTAAAACTTGGAGAAATCACAATTTCAAAACTTTGACGCTCCCATGGTTACAAAAAATATTTGTTTTTTTGCAGGGAGCAAATTATTCTTTAACCCCAAATTAGGGGACACCTTCACACTCCCACAAGCTTCATTTATACTAACTCTATGTCTCATAAACTTGTGGTAAATGAAGGAGGTTGAAAACACAAACATTTTTTTCTTTCCTTCTAAGTTTAGTAGCTTCCAAACACAAAGAAAATCTGTTACCAAGCTAGTGTCAATGTATTAAGACAGCAACAAGAGACATATGATCTTCTAGCTTTAGCAAGTCAATAGCCAGAAAAGCAGGACATGACAAAGTACTGGTTTCTGATCCCACTGATATCTACTTATTTTACTGAGTCTATGAAACTTGTCCTTTAGCTTTACTGAAAATTACATAATGCTGATATTTCTTTGGGCTGATTTGAACAATAAGTTAAAACATTTAAAACTATTGCAAATTGACCTGATGTGGCATTTTGCCATTCCACATCATACCAACAGAGAGAGAGAGAGAGAGAGAGAGAGAGATACTTCTGCTAATATTTGTCATTCCTCTGGTTAAATTCTATATTACTGCTTTGATTCTTATTATATAATATTCCAAGTACACAGTCTAGAGTATTAACTCATATTTTCTGAACTTGTACTCTTGATTATGCAAAATCTGACCTAACAGCTGTATGCCATCAGTAAGTCATAACAGAATATCAGGATTAATTTATCTAAAAGTAGTTTCTGATAAAACATTATATTCTGCTAGAGTATCTAGCTAGATTATATAGTATGTTGCTTTGATTCTGAATTTTCTCAGACCAGAAATAATTTTAACAGGTTCTTCACTAAAACCTGCACTGCATTCACTGTATGCATTTCAACAGTGCCTATAGAGATTTCAGTTTTATTATGATCTTTTGCCTCAACAACATGCTAATCTTGTACAGATTTACTTTGGATTTTATACATATTTTACAAAACTAATCTGACTTACAAACTACAGATATCATGAAAAGCTATACAGCCTGCTTTGTTTTGCCTGTAGTCTCAGTGCTAACATGGAGTGTAGTATTTTGCTGGACAATCATGGGACCTATGCAGTCATTGTCAGCTTCATTTTTTTATTATTTTTTATTCTTAATAACAATTACAGCATGCCTTTGGCTTGCTCATTTTTGATAACACAAGTAGTTGTTATCTGTTATCAGTAAATCTTATCAGTCTCTAAATCACCATAGTATAAGCATCTATTGACTAGCCTCATATTTCTAGTGAACAGTTAGTGCCTTATCATGGAATATTTTTCTCTGGTTCACAATATGTCTGGAATCCTTTCCACAGTACTGTATCTTTTCCAACCTGCTTGAGTCGATAGTGATAAATACCTTTATTACTTGCTTCCCTGATTTAAGAAAGAGTGCTAAACAAGGGATCTTTTCTGGCTTCTCTCAATTATGTTCACAACGAAATACAGTGCAAACTTTTGAAACTGGACTTTCCAGTTTTTAGACAAATTGCCATGCAGTTTTGAGGATGTTGATGACTGAAGTGATGATGTTTTGAACAAAAATAGAGAGATGTTACGGTGGAGATTTGTAATTCAGTTCTATTCTAAGAAAAGAAAAGGGGGTTGGATGAATTTACTTTACACACGATCATGAAGCATAGATTCAGTTCTTATGGAAAAATAGTGTAATGTGACTTGTTTGTACAGCAGGAATCTGAAAAAAGGGAATTCCCTTGAAAAGGATACGATCACATCCTGAAGAATACTGTTGAGTTGTTCCAAAACACAGTGCTGCTAGTGCTTGGACCCCAATGCAGCTTTCTGACAGTATACAATATTTCCACACAGTTATGTATACACATAGTCAGAAATGGCAGAATGAAGAGGTGGTGAACATGATGTGCATTCAACTACTGAACTCTGCCTCGTAAAGCTGTACCTGGTTGAATATTACATTTTATGTGCGCACATATGCTACAGTTGTAACTGTCATTTACTTGGTTGGGGTAAGTTTATTTGTCAGATTAAAGGGCTCAGTACCCCTTAGTCAGATGATTTTTTAAATACATACCTTGTCTGATGCAATTTTTTTAAAATGTTTTTCATGGAGATTAATATCATACTTGGTTGCATGTGCATGTCAAAAATGGGCACATTTAGCTGTCTTACACATGACAGTGGGCACTATGCAATGTATATTAAAAAAAATCAACATTATTACCATAGGCAGATGCTGGCTGAATATGTGAGAAATACAAATCATTATAGCAAATGTGAGAGAACTAGTTCCAGCCTTCAAAAGACTTTCAAAAAGCAACTGATCTAGCTGAGGCATGTTTTAGTTTTTATGAACTGCTTTGTAAACTGTGTATAGTATATAGTTTTATATGTGCATGTATCACTATAGATAGACAGATAGATATAGATGAAAAGGTTGTGTTAAAACACACTTCAGGGGATGAAATCAGGAATATTAGTTTAGTGTTTGACTGTCACAGACCCCAGAAGAAACTGAAATTAGAAGTTTCAAGGAAAGGTTTTATCCTCAAAACCATGTGTCTCAACCTCTTTGCTTAAGAGTTCTGGACAAAGTCAGGGGTGGGGGTGGGACAAAATCTCAAAAGCAGGGACAAATTTTAAATGATCCTTATTCGGATATAGAAGTGCAGTTACGGCTTAATGCCAAAACCGAACCAGGAATTAATTACAACATTTCCATTTCAAGTATTTTAAAGCAAAGAGCAAGATGTATTTGAATACCATGCAATATATAGTTATATGATAGGGGAGTTTGATAGCTGTTATTTATCTTTCATCTTTCATTTTTTGTTTTCCCTCTATCTGACACAATTGTAGGTTTATATTATGTATATGTGTTTTTTTACATACATAAAAAATATTTATATGATAGGTTATGAATTATGTATTACATGTTGCTATATTTAAATATTTTTTTATACTTTTAAAAGTAGTGACTAATTTAAAACAAAAAATGATTAAGGTTTAATAGGTAGGAAGTGACGTACATTTTAATTTTCTGTAAGTGTGGTCTGTAGTTGTGTGTGTTAAGACTTTGATGATGCCTGAATATTAATGGGCAAAAGTGCTGTGTTTTCACTAATTTTGTCTGAATTTGTTTTTAACTTTTGGAAGTTTAATAAATGAGCATTTCATACAACTGCTTTGTGGTTGATTTCCTTGGTTTACTAAATTTTAAATGTTATTGTTATTCTAATTGACTATCAGCATGCATTGTTTGAACAGTAAAATGTTTGAAACACTACTGATTGTCATCAGAAAATTTAAAATTTTATGAGGGATAGGTCAAAATATGAGAGAAAAGAAGGAATGTCCTTCATAATCAGAACAGTTGAAATGTGGGTTTGAAGCACAAAGTCCTGAATTGTTGACAGGTTAGCCCAACAAGGGAATTAATGACTGTTATAAAAAAATACTTCACAAAGATGGTAACATGCATAACTATGTGCTGAATTTCAGAAGCAGGGAAAAACCCTACCACTTGTGGAAGAAAACTGCTGAAATGCTTTCTTTTGAAAGAGGATTAAATCATGACCTGGATAGTCTTATCTGTCAGGCACTCTATTAACAGTGAATACAGGTGCACCATACTAAAGACATGTGATAGCCTGATTCAGACTGTAAAATGTGAATACAGGTGCACCAGACTAAGGACGTATGGGAGCCTGATTCAGACTGCAAATGTGAATATAGATGCACCAGACTAAAGACATATGGGAGCCTGATTCAGACTGTAAAATGTGAATACAGGTGCACCAGACTAAGGACATATGGGAGCCTGATTCAGACTGCAAATGTGAATATAGATGCACCAGACTAAAGACATATGGGAGCCTGATTCAGACTGTAAAATGTGAATACAGGTGCACCAGACTAAGGACATATGGGAGCCTGATTCATTCTGCAAATGTGAATATAGATGCACCATACTAAAGACATATGGGAGCCTGATTCAGACTGTAAAATGTGAATATAGGTGCATCAGACTAAGGACATACAAGAGGCTGATTCAGACTGCAAATGTGAATATAGATGCACCAGACTAAAGACATATGGGAGCCTGATTCAGACTGTAAACTCTGAATACAGGTGCACCAGGCTAAGGACATATGGGAGCCTGATTCAGACTGCAAATGTGAATATAGATGCACCAGACTAAAGACATATGGGAGCCTGATTCAGACTGTAAAATGTGAATATAGGTGCACCAGACAAGGACATATGGGAGCCTGATTCAGACTGCAAATGTGACTATAGATGCACCAGACTAAAGACATGTGGGAGCCTGATTCAGACTGTAAAATGTGAATACAGGTGCACCAGACTAAGGACATATGGGAGCCTGATTCAGACTGCAAATGTGAATATAGATGCACCAGACTAAAGACATATGGGAGCCTGATTCAGACTGTAAAATGTGAATATAGGTGCATCAGACTAAGGACAGGCTGATTCAGACTGCAAAAAAATCTCTTGCTGCAATCCTGTAATCTGATAATAAGCACCAGAGCTGTTCAAAGCATATATTGTTGTCAGGAAAGTGAACAGACAGATTCAGAAGGATTCTTTTAGTTCTAACTAGCAAAATTGAAAAATTAATGCAGATTTCACAAACAGCATGAGCTAGAATAAAGTGACAAGGCACCAAGGTGGAGTAAAATGGTTCATGCAAATAACTAGGATTATGTAAAGAGACTACATTATTTGTTCTTTCATGGAACAGAAAGATGTAATAAATGGACATTGTTCTTCTTTATATGCACTCTTTCTTTCTTACATTGGGCTAAGGATTTCAAACAGATACAGAGACACAGAGACATTCCTGGGGAGAAAAAAGAATTAAAGATTATTTTCCAATTCTTAAAGAAATTCACTGTTTGCAGAGCTTTATATTATGCGGACTCCCTGGACAGTTACTAAGAAATGGAAGCATTAGCAGACCTTTCATGTTTTGTGATGGAGACACTCCAGCCATATGTCCTATGACTTGGGATGCATGTAGTGTTTGAAGGTCAGCTCTCACTAGTTTTAGAAGTGGACTTAGATCAATACACAAAGAATGCCAAATCAGTCAGAAAGAAATACTGGGATGGCATGGCATGGGAGGCATCTAAATGATTTTCAGGTTTGGTGAAGTTTGAGAGATATCATGGGAATAAATACATAAAAAAGAAAAAGAAAAACATCTAAGGCTCAACATAGTCTAAATTCAATGAAGAAACATCGGTAATAATTTTTTACTTTTTCAGTTTTACTAAATAAAACAGAGAAAGAGGGACATATTGAGCAGTGTAAGACAAAATGCAGCTATGACAACAGACGATAAACACTTATAATGCATTATTATGTCGATCACATCTACCAAGTGCAACACAGTTTTCAAGTTTAATTTAATTATGAGTAAAACTGGCAGTAATGATTATAAACTTGCTTTCACAGTGGATCTGAAAAGACATTTTATCATAAATGCTAAAATAGGACACAATCTAAAATAGAAAACATTATTAGAGATAGAGGCTCAGACCAAATCACATCCTTATAGCTTAAAAAAATAAATATGTGATTAAGTAAGTACCAACTTCTTGTAGATCTGATTAGACTAGTACTGCATACTCATCCTATTCACTAATGAAACTGGCCAATATGTTACAGGTCACATGACCCGGGCCTAGTAACAGGCAGGCAGTGTACTTGCAACAATATGCATTCACACGTGCATTGAAGTACAGCTCCTTTACAACACAGGCAAACCCCATACAAAGACTACAAAACAAAGTAATAACTAGTTTTATTTTATAAGTAGGAAGGAAAGGGGGTGATAGACAGAAATATGGAAAACAAGCAGAGGAACACAAATGAACATAGAGAATGGAAGAGTGGCATGGGGAGGGGGAAGAAATGGTATAGTTCTGAGTGGAAATGTGACTTTTTATGTATTTATTTATTTATTTAACTATATGTCTATTTTTGATGAATTCTAGGGAGGTAAGGAAGCTTGAGGATGTTGTGGGTAGGAAGTAGGGCACAAGGACAGGAGCAGGACCAGACAGTCAAACATATAACACCTGTAAAGACTTTCAGGAGAGGTGCTGTTACAAAAGGGAGTCACAAAGCAGCTATAAGACAGACAGAGTAAAGACAAATGCTGATGGGAGGTTAAAAACAGACTGAAGAGGGGAGTGACACAAAAGGAAAGGGAAAACCATTATGGGGGAATAGGGTGGGGTAAAGAATGCCTGCCAAGCTGGACAGCAACAAAGCCAATCAGAAATCAATCACCTCTTTGACTGTCCATATAGATGGGTACTCAGACTGGTGGCTCACTTCTCTGGGCCATAAGGACTCATAAGGATGTGTACTAGGCTATCAGTATGGGAGAACAGCTTCTAGACCAACAAAGTCCACACTAGCCTCCTGCCTCCCACCACATGACCTAACAGTATTCTCTCATGCCACTAGTGATGAGCCTAGAGTCCCACTGGAAAAACACAGAGGCCACAAGGAAGCCCTCCAGGTCACCTCCTCCAGGATGACCTATATCAAACAGCAGAGAGGCAGGCTTGGAGAGTGCTAAGAACTCAGCAGGTGGAGGTGGTGGTGATACTGTTGCAGGATACAATGGCGGCTGCCATACTACATCCAGCTGCCAAAAGAATCTGGAAACACACCATTCACCAAAGCACAATTTTATTGTAGGCAAAATCAGCTTCCTTGAACTTTTGTTTTTTGATACTATGTCCAGCTCTCAGCCAATGCTGCAGAAAAAATGAATGCCATCTGAGAGAAACAAACAAAAAAAGGGGGCAAAGAATAACATTAAGATGATGGTAGTGATAAAGGGAACAACATAAAAAGCAATTATCTGTAAGTTTTGCTATAACAGTATACTACACTAGTGTACTATATGTCCTAGAAAGAGAAAATGCAGTCAGCAGAGAAATGGGAAATACAAGCATTATACAGGCCTAGGGTATACCTGTCAAAGCACTATAGGGATAATGGTGCAAGATATTTTCAGCTGTACCTTGTCATCCCAGTTTAGGACAGTGGCACCATGTATGACTGTTAATTTGTGCATGCATGTGTGTGTGAGCACTTGTTGACAATGACACCATGGAGAAATAACAATGAAAAAACTAACTGCACATCCTTATAGAGGTAACAGTGTATGGACGAGTATCATAGAGAGTATGGCAAATTGTGGGTTGCATGGCACAGACTGGTATCATACTACATATGACCTGCCTCAGAATTAGAAGAGAAAAACACAAGGGACAAAAAATCCCTGTGTTAATACTGCACCTTGATGGAAATAAAAGTAAATGCAGTAGTATACATCATCCCAGCAAGTGCAGACCGATGGTATGCCACATATATCTAATACAGTAATGGGCAGTGGAATGGGCAACAATGCAGTACGACCTGCTAAGCAGAAAAGGACAGTACAAAGTATATGCAAAGTCATCACATAGGTATAAAGTACTGCATAATACAAAGAATGATACAAATTTAAAAGAACCTAAATCGAGACTTATACCTTTAATTGCATTGTTGCACCCAAGATCAACACATTCTACAATATGACAGCAATACAACATACTTGCAGTGCCATCTGGACAGAGTTGTTAGCCTTTCCAGGAACATTAGTCTGTTCAACTTAATATCTTCATGTGCACATCATATAACTAGAACCATAGTTAGCTCATCTGGCACTATATGCAGATCCCTCAACATGTGCCACAAGCAATTCAAAAAAAAAAAAAAAAAAAAAAAAAAAAACACAAACAAAGGCATTTTTATCTCTTGTATTGATGAAACTGTAACTGCAGCTTGTTACAGTATCACCATTCATTCTTGAAGGTACAATATCCTCACAGCTTCATTAACTAATGCAGGCACTGTACTCCTCCACCACTGGCACCTGCCAATTGCTCTCTCTACAACTTGCACCCAGGGGATCTTCCGCCTTCACCCCATCATTGTTACAGCTCTAGGAATCACTGCTTTCTTCTAAGTGTACAGTATGACTTGATTTTATAAAACTACCCATCAGGGAATTATTCCTAATCTCAGTCCCTAACCTCTACTTGCCATTGGTGGAGAAGGTCAAGGTGGCACCTCTTTACATCACCGTAATGGTGCTCACTTCTGCAGACAATGCCCATGGCATCAATCACAACACTGGCAGGTGAGGGCCAGTCATCTGCTTTGTAATGGGGGCTCTCATATGAGTCCCTCAGCCATTGCCCCTGGTAGTATGATGCAGCATGTGGAGAAAGATCTTTGTTTCCCTGCTGTGCCATAGGGAGCCCTTCCAACCTCTACCCTTACAGAAATCATAGCCACTTATCAGGTTACTACCAGCTGCTAATTGTGCTACAAGCCCAGTAACAGTGTGATAATAACTGCAGTCTTCACTGAGGGCTGATTGCACTATCAGTGCTGCAGAATAGCAAGCATATATAAAAACAGAAAATATTGAAGTGTTATACACAGTGGATCAGGCTACATTGTTCTTCTTGGGACACGTGTTGGTGACCCCTATGGAAACAAAGGTCCTTTCAGATGGATTTCAGGCTACAAGTTAGGTGGCCTGTGAAAGAACAGTTTGGCAGATATTTCACTTGTTACAGCCACAGTTGTGGCATGCATGCTGGATGTTGAAAATGCTGTGTGAAATATTTGTTGCTAGTTGCTGACCATAAGTATATGTTCCTCTGTACTGAAAATAAGAAGGGATCAAAACTCTTAAAGTGGTTTGAAAAGTTCACATTGTCAGAGACAGAGGTGCTACTCCAGTCTTTGCATTTGCATGTCAGGTGCACTCTTAGCACAGACAAGATGGCATGTATGTGGCAGGACCTCATGATGCATGTGAGTGCCATTGGTGGCCACGACAGATCTGAACAACAGATCCACAGCAGGGACACCAAAGTGTTACTTTATAGCTTCATGAAATCACAAGCTAATGCATGGCAGAAAATAGACACTGGTGGAGTTCCACCATCAAATACCACTCTTACTGACACAGAAGAGTTCTTGGTTTCCCTCTCTGGGGACAGAAATAAGACACATACCTGGTGGGGGTCTGGATGTAAGAGGTAGACTGGTTGGCACTATTGCATGCTTCTGTTGGGGGTGGACCAGTTTGGTATTAGAATAAGCTAGAAACAGTTTTCTATGGGCAACTGCTGAAGTGAACTTGCTAATAATAGTAAACATTGCCATATCTCTTCCACAGGCATGTCTGGTTTGGTGTGGGATAGAAGAAATGCAGCATACACCACAAAGTATGTATGTGTTCATTCTGTTCATAATATGTTAGTATAATGCTGTTGTATTATTGTGGTGTGGTTGGGTCATATAGCTGCAGTCATATACACAGTTGTTTATCTGTCTGCCTTCACAAGTACAACAGTCATGTGGTTAGATGTATAAGAAATGGGCATGTTTGATGTAAGTGAGCATTGGTGCCTGATAAAAATGTCAGCCTCTGCATGACATAGTTAGACAGCATATAAGCACTATCAGTGATGGCTACATAGGAGGTATCCGTGAATTACCATATAGGTGGCAGTACACTAAACACCGAAAGTGTGATAAGAGACTTAGGGACACAGGTGGACAGTGGTCTCACCTTCGATAACCACATCGCCACAACAGTCAGGAAATCCTTCTATGTGGCACACCTCATCACTAAGGGATTTTCATCCAGAAAAAAGGAGGTCATTGTCCCACTGTACTCATCCCTCATTAGACCCATTATAGAATACAATGCCCTGTTTGGTATGTACCTCTCAAGACATCTGCAACAACTGGAAAGGCCGCAGAAATACCTTACTAAAAGAATCAAAGGCCTAAAGCAGATGCCCTACGCTGACCACCTTAAAAAACTCCAGCTATACTCTGTCACATATCGTCTACTCAGAGGCGATCTCTGCTTAACATACAAGGCCATGTCAAACCCAGAGCTGTTGGACATGCTACACTTAAAGAAATCCCAATCTCTCAGAGCCACATGCTCCAGGGATCTAAATCTTGTCATCACAATAAACAAAACATGCTGGAGGGATAGGTTCCTGACCCAGAGACTCCCCAGACTCTGGAATAGATTGCCCATACATGTCAAGCAGAGTGCCTCTTTGGTCCTCTTCAAAAGGAACCTTGACGATTGGATGGGAGAAAGGAAATTCACCCCGGGGATCACGTCAGTCGCCCTGCTAGACATGGGTCCAGGGAAGTAAATAGTGTGGGAAGAAATAGCCAAGGAATTGTTATGGCTAGGCTTGTATGGCTAGGGCTGATAGCCTAGTACCAACCTATGAACCTATGAACCTATGAACATACCACTACCTTCATCCGTGGACACAGTGTTGCTGTGAAGTCTGTCTTCCCACTCCATTGAATATGGAGGGTAAGCCATCCCTGGCAGACAAAGACATGCTGCTCATGTAACAGCAGTAGGCAGTGAGACAACTGCAAAGTGTGAAAACAACACTAAGGATCAATATGCCACAATTTCTGTTCAGTGCCTGACCTAGGTGTCATAATGGAGACAAAGCAATGGATGGGCAGGTTTGTAATCCATGCACACAGAGATGCCATCAATGCCATGGGGGAGATGGCTAATGGATTGTGTGACACAGGTGATGACATATGTGAGGGCTGCAACCATCATAGGAACAAGGAGCACACCCACTTGGTGAGGTCACCAGACAATCTCTTAGGATTTCTTGAATCCACCATTGAGTACCGCAGCTCTGTCTACCATTTTCTTTAGCATGCCCATGGCCACTTGTCATCAATCTCCACTGTGGGTATGCCAAATCTGGTTGGACTTTTGAGATCAGGAAGTGCAAACTCATCACCACCAACTACAGGAGGTGAGTCTGCAGTGTCATAAAAGAGCAGCTCATTCAGGCATAGCCTCTGTTGCAGTCCACTGCAGTCATAGATTGTTACTAGGCTAATGACCCAGGGGGCCTTTCTAAGCCTAGCGAAAGTTTGATGAAATAATAATGATGTCCTATATCCAGATAGGACATTGAGGACATGGCATTTACAAACTACCTCTGTCCATAAGGGACAATAGTGCCACGCCCGATATAAATTTCCTATTCCCCATCCACTTGTCTAGGTTGCTGTTAAAATGGGTAATTGATAACTCCGCTTCACATGGATGGGAAGCCTGTTCCATAGGAGGGACAGTCTCTGTCTCTCCAAAATGTTATATTTAAGTCACAGACAAAATTCAGGTCCCGAGACCTTGTATTTCTGGTATTATTTGACTTACAAATATGCAGGAGATTCATAAGTATGCGGTTTGCAGATGCCATATAAGCCACACATAGCTCACCCCTCAGCAATCCATAGGAGACTGAGTGGAGGGAAAGGGCTTTAAGGTGCTCTCGAAAAGGCAGGCTTGTTACACCTTGTATTCTTTTTGTAAGAAACATCTGAGTTTGTTCTACTTGTTGTATATGTCTGGTCAGATACACCCCAAAGGGAGCATTGTACTCTTGTACAATTTGTAGACTTTAAAGTGAAAATTTTTTGGTTAAATGAGAATGAAATCCTGAAAGACTCTTGGGATTTTTTAAGAACTATCATACCAGATTTATTCAATAAAGACATCCTTTTTGTAGCTATTGATATAGTCGACTTATTCAGTGTAATACCCCATGACACTGGCTCTCAGTGGTTTGAAGAAGCCCTGGTTACAAGAGATGGTCTAACAAACGATTTTCATGTTTGTATTGAATTAATGGACCTAGTTCTTAAAAATAACTATATTTACTTTGAAGGGGAATTTTTTCACCCGTTGAAGGGTTTTGCTATGGGGGAAGTTGTGCTCCCACATATGCAAATTTAGTTATTTCCATGTGGGAAAAAAATTTATACTCGAATCACAATACACATTCTCTGGGTCCCTCTAAAACACATACCTGGATGATATCTGCCTTTTTTTGGGTGGACATCAGGGAGATGTGACTTGAATTTATTGATTACATTCAGAATACGACCAACTTTCTGAGGTTCACATATGATATTAGTACAAAGTCGACTATTTGGATGTCACTATACACAAACTGGATAATAAGTTTAAGTTCACCATTCATAGGAAAAAAAACTTTTTCCAACTCATTTCTCTATTTCTCAAGTACACACCCTATGCACTAGAAGAGAGGTATAGTCAAAGGACAAATGGTAAGGGACAGTAGAATGTGCTCACTGGATACAGATTTTGAAATTGAACTTGCATTGTTAGAAAATATGTTCCTGGAATGTGGATACCCCTCAGCCCTGATTAAAGAAATTAGAAGTGAAGTTATTAAGCAGAGGACCAACAAATGTGCCCCTATTTTAGGTATTAAGAATATTGGGGGTGGGGTGGGGTGAGGCTTCTAATTCACCCAACAATGAGAAAGTCAGCTATTACCAGAGTGCTTTTGTCACTGAGTATAATGGTGATGGTAATCTCATCAGAAAAATCGTTCTAAGTGAATGGGACTAATTCACAAGGTTGACTGACATCTGTAAACTGCATAATAAGACAGTAGACATAATTTTCAGAAAAGAACACAATATGAAAAATATTTTGGAAAATCAAAGTTTGGCTAAGGGGAGGAAAGACATGATTAAAAAGAAAGGCACTTTTAAGTGTGGTGCATGTCAACAGTGCCAGTATATTTCTAACAAAGAAAAATATTTATTAGTAGTCATAATAGGTTTGTAGAAGGTAAGGTTTATTCCAACTGCAACACCTTAGGAGTGGTCTATTTAGCTCAGTGTAAACTATGTGGGGCATTCTATGTAGGTAAGACTGAACAGACACTTAAGAGGAGAATCTATGAACACTCTTACAGCATACATAATAATAACATCAATAATGCACTTTATAAGCACTCCTTGGAATGTAACCAAGCTACATACTGCTTTTTTGTCCTTGAATGCATACCCAAGGATGGTAAGGGTGGCCTTTGGGAAACAACCACAGAATTCAAGGAATTATATTGGCAGATTGTACTTGAGGCAAACAAGCATTGTCCCAGTGTTAAAACAGAAAGCTGCAAAGCTATAAAACAATACAAATGTAATTACATCTCTATGACACTAGATCGAGATGTTTTCTTTTTGCTTAAATGTTGGTTGAAAGGATTTCACTTAGATTTTACTTCTTTTATAACATATAAAGTTGAACCCACTGAGACATTTTATGTAACACTTTTTATTGAACAAGTTTTTAACACCATTTTTATGGATCATATTATTATTATTATTATTATTATTATTATTATTATTATTATTATTATTATTATTAAGGTTTTTAAAGCATTTTGCCATAGGGGTATATATTTTAATGCTTTGAACGACAATGTAGTTTTCTTGTTGGTTGATCAAAATGAGGTTTAGTACTTAGCAAACAGCACCATTTTATTTGATTTTATCTGATGGTCTGTTTTTAACTGACGAAAATGCTGTGTGGATTATTCCTGCATTTATGTTCCTGAATTCACTTAATAAAGCCTGCTTTCAACTTGAGTGTTGCTGTCAAGCCTTTTTCAGTGCTAGCTGGTTTGTTATTTGAGTATTGTACTCTATGATTGATCTGATAAGGATGGAGTACAGTGGGATAACCTCTTTGTACCTAGATGCCACGCCCTTACTTAAAGTTCAGCAAAATAAAAGGATTTCCTCACACTGCGGTCATATGGTGGTCGAAGGTAAGATTACCGTCTATGTGCATAACCAGATCCTTGATCACTGGGTTGACTCTTAGTAGTGTATTATCAATGTGGTAATTACTCAGGATGGTTGACTTCCCAAATGGTACAATTATGAATTTCTTAGCATTGAGTTTAAGACTATGGCTTTGGCACCATCTGTTAGTCAGAGACAGACCTTCCTGAAGAATGCCAGTGTCTGCAGGGGAGTTGATGATAACCCCCAGTTTGCAATCATCTGCAAATTTAGTCAGCCATAAACCTTCGGCATTTGCTTCCACTTCAGACAAATACATGTCAAAATGGATCAGGCCCAGTACTGAGCCCTGAGGGATTCTGCTAGTGACTGGCCTATTTTGACCTCCTGGGCCCTATCAGTGAGCCAGTTGGTTGGCTATCCAGTGGGTGATAAAAAGGTCTATACCTAAATTAGTGAGTTTAACTATAATGCCTGAATGGGGTAATGTATCAAAAGCCTTGGCCAGGTTGAGATAAGCTGTGTGCGCAGTCTTGCCTTCATCCAATGCTTTGGTAAATCTCTCAGAAAAGTCCACCACATTTAATAGGCATAACCTTCCTTTAACAAAGTTAAACTGTGGTAGGTTCAGCATTTGCAGGTTATCTATGTCCTCATTTATCATGTCCATGATGACTCTTTCCATGGCCTTATATATGAGGCTCATTAGACCTATAGGCATGTAGTTACCTGGATCAGTGGTCGGAGCTCCTTTGTGCAGGGGAATGAGTATAGCCATCTTCCATTCCTTGGGCAAAAACCCTGACTGCAGGCTCCCATTGAAAAGTGATTCAAGTGGACCACAGAGGTCATGTTACATGCTATTTATTATGCACCATGGGATGTTATCAGGGCCCATTGATGCAATGCTTTTGGCCTTGGAAACTGCTTTGATGGCCCTTTCCCTAGTTATGGTTGGTGGGATTTGAGGTATGTGGTATTTCCTTTGGACTATCAGGGGAGAGGGGGGAGAAATTTGAGCTGAATCTGTCAGCCAAATGACATCTGATTCAGTGTGGGGGATGTCACTTACAATAAGTTCTGCACATTGTTGTGTATTTTTCCTGAGGTTTTGGACATAGCTGTAGAAAGCTTTGTGGTTGTCTTTGCCTGAGAAGCTATTTTTCTTTAAATTTAGCTTTTGAAGTATTAATCATCTTAACTGCTCATTTAGATTGGTCAGGGGGCTTTTGGCATGTATGGGCTTTGCTCCTCCTATGCTTGGCTAAGAATCTTTTTCTTTTTCTTTTGTTATATACCTGATTGATGCTGTGATTCCACCAATGTGACTTGTCTTTTGAATCTGTCATGAGTGGGCACAGGTTGCTCTATACAGGTAGCAGTATGGCTGTACAGAGATTTTGTAAATAGTTCAGCATATGCTATGGTTTTTATTGAGTTTGGTGGTGTTTAGAATTAGGTCAAGGTATCACTTATTAGAGAGATGTTAACATTGTTATAGTTTCTAGATGTTTTCAGTTTTGCTGGGTCCCTTGATTTAATTTTTATTTCAAGCAATATTGCCTTATGGGCAGATTTGATAAACAAACACATTACATTGGATGAGGAACATTGGTCCCCCATGTTTGTGAGCACAAGGTCAAGGATGTTTGTACCCGTGGTAGGAGAATGGACCAACTGTTCCAGGATGTTGGTATTAACAAAGTTTAGGAATTGCTAGGCTTGTGCATTAGAAGTGATACAGAGGGGTAGTTGAGATCCCCCATGAATATCATACTGGGTTGAATGGTGAGGGACTCTAGTATATTGAGATAGGTATTTATGAGTTTCCTGGGACCTATATGTTGCAAGGATATTGTACAAGACCCTGTTTATGGTGAGTTGCAGATATATGAGTTCCAGTGGGTCATACACTTTAACTAGCCTAGATGTGAGATTAGTTTTAATACAGACTGAGACTCCTCCAACTTTAGTTCCCACCTGTTCAGTAGCTGGTCTAAATGTGTGAGAGAAATTAAAACCTTGCATTACTGGGTACTCTCCATGACTTTAAATCATGTCTCCATTATTACACAGATTTCTACACTCTTCAATGAGAGGAAGGCTTGCAAGGAGTTGCGTTTCTTGTTAAGACTTCTAGCATTGAGCAGTACCACTTTCAGATATTCCTTTGTAGGTTCAGTTAAATTTGGAGGTTTATCAGTTTGGGATTGCCTATAAATGGCACTATGGGGGGTGGAAAGGTCTTTGCCAATATCTGAAAGCCTAGAGGGGATAAGTGTAGACCATCTCTGTCGAAGCAGCATGGTCTGTTAAACATGCCTTTCCAGGCCATTAAATGTTTTACTCCCTTGGATTTACACCAGAAGCTAAGCCAATTGCTAAAATCAATTATTTGCTGTTGGTGATATGGCATCATCCTTAGAAAAGGTAGTATGCTGCTCAGTGCTAGACACATACCTGCCTGAGACACCTAATCAGCAAGCTCAATCATGTCTTACTTCATATAGCCAAGGGAGGTAAATCTTGGGTCATTAACACCCTCATGGACTATGACAGAGTAATACTGGTACCTGTGGTTCAATGACCTGAGTGTTTGTGTGACTTGATGGATCCTAGCCCTGGAAAGGCAGCTAACGGTGACTCTCTCCTTACTCAGTTTGGTGAGGGAGACATCAGTGTGTCTCACTACAAAATTACCATTGACCAGGAAATGTGGTTGTGTACTGGTTTGCCTTAAAGGCTTAGCAGTAAAGGCACTGGATACATTGTTACTGTGTGTAGCTGTGGGTGGCAACATGGCATCATCCCTGGAGAAGATAGTATGCTACTCAATGTAAGTCTCATACTTGCCTGAGACACATAATCATTGAGGTTGATTATGTCTCAGTTCATATAGTCAAGGAAGGTACTTCTCAGTTCATTAACACCAACATAGATTATGACAGAGTCACACTGATACTTTTATGTGTAGAATCTTTATCTTGTGCAGCAGGCAAGTGTTACTGACTTCCTCTACAGAATCACTTTTAGTTATATGAGAGTTTTGTCTCCAGTGTATTTACACCTCTCACATACTTTAAGAATAAATGGGATGTCTGTGTACATGAGGCAATTTCTGCACTGTCTCAAATACCCATCTCAACCATACTGGCCACAGAGACATTTGGGAAGTGGATATCCATGGCTATTGATCTACTGGGGAGGTGTGAGGGAAATGTAAATATTGAATATGTAAATAAGACAAGGAACCTGATGAGCAACACTCAGCTTTGCATAAACTAAATGCTCTATTAGTTAAAAAAATCTGTCTAGACATTAAGAATATTTTAAGGGAAACTTACACTGCAAGAGATTTGTGTCTACACAGATTAAAAGAACTAAGACACTTTTAGAATAACAGACACGCTAAGCCTTCAACTAGCAATTCCCAGCTCAGAAGGGTGTAGGCTATCCTTTCCTGCCAGAATAGGGTAGACCACAGACATTCTTAATATAAAATAACTGTTTTCAAGCCCAAGTCCTTAAACCAGAACAAAGAAATTTAGAGTAACAGGCACAATAAGCCTTAATTAGTAATTCCCAGCTCAAAAGGCTGGAGGCTATCCTTTCCTCCCACAAGAGTGTAGACCAGAAACCTTAAAATAACTGGTTTGGATCCCAAGCACTTTAACTAGATCAAAGGCACTTTTAGAATGACAAACACAATAAGTCTTCATCCTGCAATTCCAAACTCAGAAGAGTGTAAGTTACCTCTCCTGCCACAAGAGGTAGACTGCAAACCTTCCATATGTAAGATAACTTGTTTGGAGCCCAAGTGCTTAAATCAGAACTAAGAGGCTTAGAATAGCAGTTGCAATATAATCCGGCTACTAATAAGCAGTAATAAATGCAGAAGATTAAATGCAACTGAACACTTTAGGAACACAAATACATTTAAAACAGCTGAATAAAGTGTATTTTTAGTAGGTGGGAAGGTAGGAAACAGAAGATAATTACAGTTCAAGAAACTAAGGGGAATGGCCTCTCAGTTCTCAGTAGAATGAGCTGTTGAGATGAGACTGGGAGGAGTATCCAAAATCAGATCTGTAGTAGGGGTTGGCAACCCAAAAGCCACCAAGTTTAAAAGCACAATAGTACCAGGTCAGATGAGTGGGAAAAATAAATGCAGACAGAGATCAGCATTAGTCAGGAAGAGAACATCAAGTCAAACAAGCACTACAGCTAAATAAAGATGCCACTAAATAACTGTAGTTAAATGAGGAATGTGATTTCCCTGCTGCTCCTACTAATTTGCTGGATGTTATTCACTGTCTGCAAAAGAATCCTTTTCTAACTGACCCTAGCCAAGACCTCTTAAAACTCCAAAAAGAAAAAAAATTAAAACAAAACAAAAGGCAATATAGGAAAAGGTAAAAAAAATAGAATTAACCAAATCTTAAATGAATAACTCCAATCCAAAATGAAATGCAGACAGAGATCAGTAATAGTCAGGCAGAGGACAGTAAGTCAAACAATCACAACAGGTAATAAAATAAAATAAAATTAAAAAAAGCAGTCATGCCAGTGCACCCTTACCAGTGGGTGTTACTAGCAATGTCATTCCATGCATGTGATGTCTCTGTGATGAAGGTGAGCCATCATCTTCATTGTTCATTTCTGAGGATCTGCAATCCCTGTCAGAGCCATGCTTGAAAGACACTCCCCCATCTGCTGCAGCTATGTCCCTCTGCACCTTTACTGTGCAGCTGTCCAGGACATGAGACCAATGGCCCCCTCAGGAAGCTCCACAGCCTCAATATACGATCTACACAGCTCTCACAACCACCCAGCCAGGTAGTACCATAACCCTTCAACATTCCTAGTCCTTGCCTCCTCCACCTATATAGCCATTGCTGCTGCCTTTCACTGTTCCCTACCTTCTTGTACAATGATGGCTACTATGTAGGTTAGGTAATGGGTAATGCACAGCATGCCCTGTCAGTGTACTGTATTGCATAGTCTGGGAGTAGTATTGCATGCGTCAGTTTTAATCTGTGTTGTCACTACTCTAGCACATAGCTGTGAACCAGATGTCACTTATTGAACAGAGCTGCAATGTATTGGCACCTCTTCCACTACTGTCTGTGGTCTGCCTAGCCCTCCAATGGCAGTCCCATGCCCTAGTTGTTTGTGCACTGCCACATTAGCCAACCTTGCAAAGACAGCAAATATGTTGCTGCATGTGTCTGGGGCATATTGCAATGTACCACCAAGAGACCGTAATCAATGGATAATGGTATTCAACAGTCTGAACACAGGAATATAGGAAAAAATACTAGGCAAGCAATCATGGTGATGATAAGTTGGCTAGGCATATACAACTTTGAGTAGTGAAACTTAAAAGTTCTTGCCTACATTTTTGGAAAAATGTTAGTGCTCACCTCACAAATCCAGCAGGGTAATACATAATAACAGTGGTGCAAATCTGTATCTTTTTATATAGTCATCTTGACTAACTTTAAGGGTCATCAAAGTAGTACCTTCTTTGATCTGTAGTGGTAACTTATTCCATTATGCATGACCCATGATGATTTCTGCAATTCATCATTTGCAGAATATTTAATGAAGGCTTGTAGAAGTCCTTTCTTAGAATTGCCTCCTTTTAACTGAACCATGGAGGCTTGGTGTAGTGTGGCATACTTATTGAGAATTGTTCTGGACTCCCACTGTAAAGGTAGCCATGAGAAACTGTTGTAGAGAATGTGACATTAGAGAATGGAGAAAAAGCAAGTGCATCTAAAACCTTCACACAATTAGGCTAGGCTTCAGAAACAACATGCTAAGGATACATTTTACATTGGATGTCTTATCTAGCTAGTCAGAAATTAAACATGAAAGTTTTTGTCCTTTACAGCTTAAACAAAATTTCTTTGAAGAGTCTCAAAATCCACAAGCTAAAATACAATTCATATTAGAGGGTAACATTGATATTTATTTGTCTTGTTAATAAACTTTGGTTTACTAAACCACAAGACATTTCAGAAGGCTTTTCCTACTGGTACTGATCAAACAGATGAAACAGTAGTATACCTGATGGTCATCAACGATAATCACTGATAGCTTCTCTTTAAGCTTCCATCTTGCCTAACTAATATAGGATAATAGGAGGTTACTAGGTGAATGACCTTAGGTCCCTTTCATGCCTAGCCAACTTTTACCCTTATTTCCATGATCAACATCTTTCACCCCTGTCCAAAAAGGACACAGGTGGAACCCCTGGGGTGAATTTAAAGTTACCCATCCAAACATCCAGATTTGTTTGAAGAGGGTCAATGAGGTACTCTGTCTGACATGAAATAGGAGTCTGTTCCAAAGGTGTGATAACCTCTGGAAGACAATTCTGTCCCTCAAGCAGGTTCTGTTAATGTCACATACTAGGTTAAGGCCATTAGAGCGAGTAACCCGTGTACATTTGACTTATGGATATGCAGCATTTAAAATAAATCAGGGTAAAAGATTGCCTTATATGCAAGGCAGAGATCACCTCTGAGTAGTCTGTATGAAACAGAATAAAGTGACAGTGATTTCAAATGATCTTCATAAGACAGATTCTGAAGACCTTGGATTTTCCTTGTGAGGAACCTTTGTGGTCTCTACATTTGCTGCAGGTGCTTGGGAAGGTACATACCAAAAGGGGCATTATACTCAATTATTGGCCTGATGAGAGAAGAGTACAGGGAGCTTATAACTTCTTTTTTTTCTGGAGGCAATGCCCTTACTTATGAAATGAGCAATATAGAATGCCCTTCTTACCACTGTGGAGACATGGTGATCAAAGGTAAGGTTGTTTTCAACCTGTGTACCGAGTGTCTTACCACAGGGTGTGTACTTAGGGTGTTGTTATTGATGTGGTAGTCATCAGGAACATCGCTCTTACTGAAAGGTAGGATAACACATTTTTTTGCATTGAGTTTAAGGCCATGACTTTGGCACCAATCATTTGTTTGTGTAAGACTCTCTTGTAGAATGCTGACATTGTTTGGAGATTCTATGATCGTTTTCAGTTTGCAGTCATCAACAAACTTTGTCAGCCACAGAATTTTAGTTTTAGCTTGTACTCTGGAGAAATAGATTCCAAACAGTAGAGGTCCCAGGCTGATCCCTGTGGAACACCACTGGAACACCACTGGTTACAGGTCTCCTGTTGGAAGTGGATTCCCCTATTTTGACTATATGAATTCTATCAGTGAGCCAGTTAGCTACCCGTCTAATGATATAAGGGTTGATACCTAGCTGGGTGAGTTTGTCAATAATGTCAGAGTGGTGGATAGTGTCAAAATCCTTGGCTAAGTCTAGGTAGGGTGTATGCACAGATTTCCCTCATCAAGGGCCTTAGTGACTGTCTCAAAGTCCACCAGGTTTAATGGCATGATCTCCCTTTAATAAATCCAAAGTGAGCAGGGTCAAGTGTTTGGCAATAACCTATATGCTTGTTGATAAGGTCCATGATTATATACTCCTTGGCCTTTCAGATAAGGTTAGTTAGGCTAATAGGTCTTAGTGTTCCTGGGGTCAGTGGAAGCACCACCATTGTGCAAGGGGCCGTTTTCCATTCAGCTGGGATGAAGCTGGTGCTTAGACTATGGTTGAAAAGAGTGCCCAGTGGTGTTGCTAATTTTGGTTTGAGCCCATTAGGATTCAGCCTAGGATGTTATCAGGTCCAATAGATGCTGTGTTTTTGACCTTAGAAGGGCATTCACAACCCTGCTCTTTAGAAATACAAGGTAGAGGACAGGTGGTAGGGATAACATGGGGTACATGTGGCAGGGAGAGGGGAGTGAAGTTTTCACAGAACTTTTCAGCTAACTGGTTAACAATGTCCACAGGCTCAGTATATGTGCATCCTTAAATACCAGTTCACAAACATGGGCTTTTCATTTTAGGTTACAGATGTAACTAAAGAACACCTTATGTTTGTCCTTAGTTGAGAAATCTAATTTGGATTCATAGTTAGCTTTGGTGGACTTCACAAGAAGTCTTATTTGCTTGTTTAAGCTGAAGAGGGAGTGTTTCCAGTTTAGAGCTCACTCCCTCTTACTCTTCGACAGCAATTTCTTCCTCTTATTGTAAAGCCTGTTAATGGCAGTTGTCCACCAGGCAGGTTTGCTATTCCTTGAGGAGCTTGTTTTCCTCCTATCAGGCATGCCCTAGTCAATGCAGTTATATGGGTGTTTGCATAAAGTATTTGTGCAGAACTTGACATAGTTGCCAGTTCCATCTTAGGGGGAAGGTGCAGTGAAGCTATTTATGCCATCCTGTAAGAGATTATAATCTGCTTTGGACATTTTTTTTAGTGTAGTTGCTGCTGGGGGGGGGGGGGGTCAAGTGTGATAGTTACTTCAAATGAGACTGATTTGTGGCCAGATCTCACCAGGGAAGTCCTCAAAGTGAGGGTGCTACTGTGGTCCCTCATATAGGTAAGCACCAGATCCAGGATGTTGGCACCCCTAGTGGTGGTGTCAACCAGCTGGTCCAGGGCATTGGAGTTAATGAAGTTGAGGAACCTTTCGGCTTTCTGGTGGACCTACAGCAGACCTGTATAAAGTATGTATGCACCCTACATTCTGATTTTTCTCCCAATACTGTGAACCACTGGTGTACAGACTTGTGAATTTTAACTGAGGTAATGCTAAGTGCTGCTGCAGATCTGCTACATCAGTAGATGCTAGATGCTGAAGTCAATGCTGCTGGTGCTGCTGACAACAGGCCTAGGCTGAGAAGGAGAAGAGTGTTCAGGCCCAGGGTAACCTTTCAGGAGCTACATGAGTTGGAGATTGTAGAGTGCTACAGGGTGGACAGGGATATATTACAATAACTCACTGAGCTCTGCCACCCTCAGCTCAGAGCTAGAGCCAACAGAGGGGAACCCATGCCAGTGGAAACAAGGGTATGTGCAGCCCTTAGGATACTAGCTACAGGTACAAAGACCAACTGGGGAGATGATGGGGTTGTAACAGGTATCTGCATCCAGGATACTCCACCAGTTCCTGGATGCTATGCTACCACTTATCAGTGAGCACATATATTTTCCCCTCTCCTCTGAGGCAAGGGCCAGCAATATGCAACAGTTATACCATGTAGCACACTACTCTGGTTTACTGGGTGCCATAGATTGCACTCATGTGCACACCAAGGCACCACATGGTGAGCAGGGTAGAATCTCCATCAGCCACAAGTGATACCACTCCATCAACTGCCAGGTCATGTGCAATACCCAGGGGATTATCCTGAATGTGTGTGCTAGCAGCCCTAGCAGTTATCACAACTCTCATATCTGGCACACTTCACAGCTGTACCAGATGTTTGCTAGGGAGGACATCCCACACGGCCATACTGGGGATGCTGGCTATGCTCTGGAGCCCTGTATGATGATACCCATCAGAAATGCACACACACCTAGAGCAGAATGTCATAACGAGGCACACGCACAAACTATGAACATCATAGACCATGTGTTTGGGGTTCTGAAGTCAGAGTTCTGGTGTCTAGGTATATCTGGTAGAGTTCTGCAGTATTCTCCACTCACATGTGCACACATATTCACAGTATGCACTATGCTACATAATTAGATCCTGTGGAAACAGCTGCAACAGGATCAGCAAAGGAAAGGGATACACAGACCCTCACCACTGCCTAGGTCACCACAGCAGCGGTCACAGGAAGAATCAGAGGTGGAACCCCCTACTGATGTCCCTGTAGGCAGATGTAAGCATGCTCATTATGCCCTGACTTTGGCAAGGAGACAATGCATAGCACATTCACTGACATCCTAGGGACCTAGGGACTGACACCTTACACCTACTTACATACTGAAATTAAAATTGATTCCAGGAACCTACACATCCTGCACCTATCCATGTACTGGCTGTGTACTACTTGCATCTGACAGAGTCAGCCCTGAACTGCAGGTATGTCACCTGCTGCATTTGCAGTGTAAGTCCATAACCTACACAGTACTCATAAGGATTATTAAGATATAGCATTGCATGTATGGATCTGGTACATTATGCAAGTAAATATAGTGGGCTACTTGGACAGAAATAACATCCACATGGGACTACAGATACCCATTCCACTATCATGTTTCCATTACTATTCACTAGGCCTCATGCATGGAATATTTGTGCAAGCCTACTGCAACAGATTACTGGTACATCAGTCAAGGGAGGTGTTAGACAGTGGGGTTACAAGATAGTCAGACTATTGTGTATCCCAGCAGAACATGTAGTGTTGTTCCCCCTACCCCTAACACAGCAGTGTTCCCTTGAAACTGCAGTAACAGTAACACATTACAGGTAGTCTCAGAACAGTAACATAGAAATTGATAACAAGTTGTATGTCTTACTTGACACAGGAATAATAATGTACATATTTATGCAGGTGATTGTGTAATGAATGAGCCCTGTATGTTAAGCAGCTTGTGTGACACAAAGAACTAGGGTAATCAGCTTGTGTGATGGCATCCTTGGTTCTAATCTAGGAGTATCTACTTCTTTTGGATGTGAGGTATTATTACTTTGTGTTTTGCAGACTGTCAGTCTGTGTGTGGTTTAATATTTCTATTAACCTCTGTCACATATTCATAGGTTCATAGGTAGGTACTAGGCTATCGGCTCAAGGGCCTACATAAGCCTAGCCAACAAGGTTCCCTGGCTTACGCTGCCCAAGAAAGTTATTTTTTATTTATTTATTTATTTATTTAACATTTGTTGACCGGGAAAGTCCGACTAGGTTCCACAGATCCTGTTTTCAGCGGAGGCCCGGGGAGAAATGCTCCAGATGCATGTCTTTAGAATGGCTTTAGAATTTTCCTGTGCCACTGTCAAGCAGAGACACAGAAGTGATCCCCGGGGTGTATTTCCTATTTCCTATCCACTCATCAAGATTTTTCTTGAAGAGTGCTAATGAAGAACTTTGCTTGACATAAATGGGTAGCCTGTTCCAGAGTATGGGAAGTCTCTGGGATAGGAATCTATTCCTCCATTATGTCCTGTTTATCGTGGTGACAAGGTTTAGGTCCCTAGAATGTGTAGCTCAGAGGGATTGGGATTTCTTCAGATGTAGCATGTCCAAAAGCTCTGGGTTTGACATAGCTTTATATGTTAGGCAGAGATCACCTCGGAGCAGGTGATATGCTATGGAGTAAAGCTGGAGTTTTTTGAGGCGGTCAGTGTAGGGCATTTGTTTGAGGCCAGTAATCCTCTTTGTGAGGTACTTCTGTAGCCTTTCCAGCTGCTGCAGATGTCTTGTGAGATACATTCCAAAAGGGGCTTGTACTCTATAATGGGTCTAATGAGTGTCGTGTAGAGGGGAACAATGACCTCTTTTTTCCTGGATGAGAACCCTTTTATGATGAGGTGTGCCATGTAGAAGGACTTCCTGACTACTGTGGCGATGTGACTATCAAAGGAGAGACTACTGTCCACCTGGGTCTCAAGGTCTCTTATTACACATTTGGTGTTAAGTAGATTGCTGCCTATGTGGTAGTTCATGGGTACAGAGTTTCTACCAAATGGGATGACACTGCACTTTTTGGCATTGAGCTTGAGGCCATGGCTCTGACACCAGGCATCTGTCTCAGTGAGGCCCTTCTGTAGGCTGTCCACATCATTTGGGGACTTGACTATGGCTTCTAGTTTGCAGTCATCTGCGAACTTCATTAGCCAGAGGCCTTCTATATTAGCCTGTACTTCAGAGAAGTAGATACCAAACAGGAGAGGTCCCAGGACAGAACCCTGTGGTACTCCACTTGTCACTGCTTTGAGGTCAGATTTGGAGTCTGCAACTTTTACAGTGTGGGTTCTATCAGTGAGCCAGTTGGCAAGCCATCTTGTGACATAGAAATGTATACCTAGTTTAGTGAGTTTAGCTATAATTCCAGAATGGGGGATGGTGTCGAAAGCCTTGGCGAGGTCAAGATAGGCTGTGTGAACCACCTTACCCTCATTTACGGCTTTGGTGACTGCCTCAAAGAAGTCGATCAGGTTCAGGAGGCATGATCTGCCTTTCACAAACCCGAACTGGGTGGGATCCAGAGTTTGGAGGTTACCAATGTCTTTGTTTATGAGTTCCATGATGATACATTCCATGGCCTTGCTGACCAGGCTCATCAGGCTAATAGGTTGATAGTTCCTGGGATCAGTGGTGGCTCCCGCTTTGTGGAGTGGGATAACTGTTGTTGTGTGCCATTCAGTGGGCACAAAGCCTGATGTGAGGCTATTACTGAACATGGTGCTTAAGTGGGGGGCCTGTTCGTTCTGAAGTTCGTGTAAAACGCAGCCTGGGATGTTGTCCAGTCCCATGGATGCTGTGTTTTTGGCTTTAGAGAGTGCAGCTTTTACCTGCATAGCTGTGATTACAAGGACTCTGCATTCTTCCTGTATAGATATGGGCCCTTTAAGGGGTGAGATGGGGTAAAGTTAGCAATGAACCTATCTGCCAGGATGTTGGCAATATCAGTTGGTTCTGTAATGTTCTTACTTTTGTGCTGTAATTCAGAGCAGATCTGGGTGTTTCCATTGAGATTCTTGACATAGCTATAGAATTCTTTGTGGTTGTCCTTGGAATTAGTGATGATTTTGTTTTCGTAGCTAGCTTTGGAGGATCTTATAAGGGATCTCAGCTTCTTACTGAGGCTGACCAGGGAGCTCCTCCACTCATGGGATTTTACTCTCTTTTGCAAAAGTTTCTTCCTTCTGTTGTACAGTTTGTTTATGGCAGGGGACCACCAGATTGGCTTCCTTTTTTTGGAGGATAGAGTCTTGGTTCTGTTTGGCATAGCGTGATCCATGCACTCGTGTAAGTGCTTATAGAGTGCATTTGTGTAGGATTCAGCAGTTGTAACTGTATTGTCCATCTCCATGGGTGTCATGAAGTTCACCACTTCTGTCTTAAGAAGCATGAAGTTGGCTTTGGAGAAATTTTTTACTGTGGTTTCCTTAATGGGGGGTGGGGGCAGGATGTGGATATCAAGGGTGATTAGCTTATGGTCGGATCGGACCAACGGGGAGTTGACTTCAGGTGTGTCACTCATGTTGGTAATGACTAGGTCTAGGATATTGTTGCCCCTAGTGGGGATGTGGATAAGTTGATCCAGGGCATTGGAGTTTATGAATTCCAGAAAGCGTTGAGCTAAGGAGTTGGTACACGAGTAGTTTTCCCAGTTAATGGTGGGGTAGATGAAGTCACCCATTATTAGGGTGTTTGGTCGAACCCTAATATTTTCCAGTACATCAAGAAAAGAGGAGTGGGACTCCTGGGGCATGGTGGGGGATCTGTAGCAAGCTACAATTTGGATTGCAGTTTTGCCCAGAGTTAGTTGCACTTGGATAACCTGGATGCATTATGCTGAGCAACTAGCCTGGAGGTGTGGATATCCTTAGTGAATATGGACACACCTCTGCCTTTGGTGTTTCGGTCCAGGTTACATGGCCAAAAAGTGTAGTATGAGTTATAGCCTGGTAGTGCAGGGGTGCTCTCTGGAGCCTTGAACCAGGTCTCAGTCACTGCACAGTTATCAATGTTCTCCATTTAAGGAGTGCCTTGAGTGAGTGCATTTTGAGATTTAGACTTCTAGCATTGAATAGCATTACCCTCAGTTTTTGCTTGCCTGTTCCTGTTATGGTGGTGAATTTGTTATTTGAACCTTGCCTAAAAAAGGCACTATAGGGGCAGCAAAAGCCTTAGCCAGTATCCGGAATTCCATGGGCAACAGGTGCAGGCCAACTGTGGCAAAGCATCGTGGTCTGTCGACCATGTCATCCCAAGCAGACAGATACTGGATCCCCTTAGAATGACACCAGAAGCTTAGCCAATTGTTGAAGTCAATCATTTTGTCCTTGCACTGCGGTATCATTCTGGGTGATGGCAGAATGCTACTCATGGCTAAGGTCATACCTGCCTCGGCTACAAGATCAGAGAGCTCTTCCATGTCTCTTTTCAAGAAGTCCATGGAGGTACGTCTCAGGTCATTCACACCAACATGGACAATGTCAGAGTCATATTTGTACTTGTTGTGGAGTGACTTGAGTGCATGGGTTATGTGGCGGATCCTGGCACCCAACAGGCAGCTGACAGTAACCTTCTCCTTGTTTAGCCTGGTGAGTGGGACATCAGTGTGCCTGACTATAGAGTCACCTATGACTAGTGTGTTGGGTATGTTGCTTTGCCTTATTGGCTGTGGTTGAGTGGCACACTGAGTCTGTGGGCTATGTGTCATTTGCGTTGTGTTGGGGGATGGAGGTTGCTTGTGTTTCTGCTTTGGTGGTCTGCGTTGCTTAGACAGATTATTACTGAGAGCCTGGTGTGGTGCAAATGTTTACCTTCTCCTCATGACTGTCAAGTTCAGTCTTGGTTGGAGAGAGCTTTACCTCCAGTTTGGCTAGATAAGTGCATCTCTCACAGGTTGTAGTGTTGGGTGGTAGGAGAAGAGGGTTGTCTGTGTACATGAGGCAATTTCTACATTGCCTCAAGATGCCCAGATTCATCAGATAGACAGGAGAGAACACATCAGACAACTTCAGAAAGTTGTAGCCAATTTAAGTGAAGTGCAGCAGTGCAGAAACAGGGACAGATGTCTTTTGTGTAACACACAAAATCCCGGACTGCAGTACAGGCAGATGTAGGCTGGAGTCAGTTTATAACTACAGAAAACCCACAGGGCATGCTCATGTACTTAGCTAAGCAGAGTGCAATTCTGTTGCTCCTCACTCAGACTGACTTTTTATATATAGATATGTGTATAGATACATGTATATATGTAGACATATCTCTCTGTCAGTATCTCTCTCTCCTTATATAGATTTCTCTATATGTGTATATATATATATATATATATATATATATATATATATATATATATATATAGATATAGATATATATATATATATATATATATATATATATACACACACACACACACACACACACACATATATATATATATATATATATATATATATATATATATATATATATATATATGTATCCATAGATAGATATATGGGTCCCCTTCATATTACCGAAATGCCATTTCACCGACTTTCATATGATTGAGCCAACAACATCGACAGGACATAACACCGATCGCTTGGAACACCGATGGGAAACTGATGGCAAGGAAGTGCTTGGTCAGCATGTTGACCTTTGCCCCTTACCTCCACAGTAGTGTGATCTCGGAGTTGGTATATTTAGTTACAGCGGGTGTGGGGGGTGTTTTATTTGCTGATGGTGTTGTGTGCTTGTCGGGTTGGCCAATGGGTTACTCACTGTCAGTTTTCCATCGGTGTTTTGAGCGGTTAGTGTTATGTCCTGTCAGTGCTGTCGGCTCGGTCAGGTGAAAGTCAGTGAAATGGCATTTTGGTAATGTGTAGGGGACCCATATATATATATATATATATATATATATATATATATATATATATATATATATATATATATATATATATATATATATATATACATTGAGAGATATAAACACATACATCTCTGTCTCTCCCCATATATCTGCATAACACACACACACACACATGCACACACACACACACATATATATATATATATATATATATATATATGTATGTGTATATATATATATATATATATATATATATATATATATATATATATATATATAACACACACACACACACACACACACACACACACACACACACACACACACACACACACACACACACACACACACACACACACACACACACACACACACACACCTCCATTTATACATACATCCCTGCTATATAGATAAATATATAGGTTTATATGTGTGTGTATGTCTGTATTGTCCTCCTACATAACCTGATAATGGTGAGTAAAGCTGCACTATCAACAAAAAACATAAACGGAGCCAGCAAGTAGTGATCAAAAGACTGTATTTTGTTAAAGCATCACAGCAGAAAAAAACTGCAAATATATATGCACCACCAAGGAATTTTCAAGTCGTAATTGTTCAAAGGTCTTTGATATTAATATCTTTTGCAACTGTAGCACTGATTGGGCCATTTATATGGCCACATGCAAATGTGGTGCATTTTATATTGGTCAAACTTCCAGATGTTTAAGGTTACGTATCTCAGAACATTATAGTAATATTAAACAGAAGAAGCTTACAAATGCATTGTATAAGCACCAGTTGTCACACCCATCAGCAATATTCTTATTCACAATTATTGATGTGATTCAGGGTGACCGCAGAAATAAAATTGGTTGGCATGAGATTTTAAACAGAAAAGAAAAAAAGTGGATCATTAAGCTGGGTGGGCTTTTCCCTCCAGGACTTAATGAATATTTATAAAGTTTCCACCAATGGGAATGTATGCTTACATATTTAATAGGCAGGAAATACTGTGAGTTTTGATACACTGATGAAGGCTGTGTAATTTACCAGCCGAAACCGGTATGTGTTTTTTTCTGCTGTGATGCTTTAACTTAATACAGTTTTTTGATCACTACTTGCTGGCTCCGCTTTTGTTTTTTGTTGGTATGCTATCATTGGGGGCCGTGCATTACCCATGCGCAGGAGGAGTTTGTTGGTGAAGTTTTAAAGCTGCACTATGACACATATATAATGTTGCTCAAAGGACCAAAAGTAAGGGCTCAGCACTAGAGAATGCATTACATACAGCCCCCTGTGCCTGCTGGATGTCACCGCATATACACTGACAGATGTACAGGTGGTGTAATGTATAATGTTGTCTATACACACAGGATACATTGTTTTTGCCCACAGGCTTGCCCATCCAAATGCAGACACATATGGCAAAAATGGCTACTATAGTCACATAGCTAGGTTAATAAACAGTTTTATGACTGCTAAGCTACTAGATGCAGATAACAGCAAGATGCAATGTCACCCTGCAGGCCACTCATGCTGTTCATCACAAGTCTAGATGATGTACTCCACAGGAAGTTTGCCTGCAGTTATGTATAAAACAGACAGCAGCCTGGGCATGCGAGATAAGTATTGTGATCTTTGGTGTGTAAGATTAGATAGGTACTGATTCTATTCTCACTCCAGGCCACTTGCTGTGTTTGTGTGTGCATGGGCATCTCCCTGAAAAACTATTGAGAATCTTACATTGACTATCAAACTGCAGTGGTCCTGCAATTTTTGGCCCTTGCCATTAATGCCCACCTCCAAACTCTTGTTTTCTACAAGGTCTGCTGGTGTCATGTACCATAAGACTACCAACTGTCATTCTGTGGTCAGCCATCAGCTGTGGTGTGTACAGTAAGTACTGTGATCTGTAGTGTGTAAGAATATATAGGTAGGAGTTCTGATCTCATTCTAGGTCAGTTGGTGTGTGTGTTTGCATCTCCCTGAAAAACTGCTCAAAATCCCACATTGAATACTGAATTACAGTGGTTCTGCACTTTTTTGCCCTTGCAGTTGATGCCCACCTCCAAACTCCTGTCTTCCATAAGGCCTGCTGATGTCATGTACCTTAAGACTACCGACTGCCATTTTAACATTGACATCAGCCATGGTTCATGTGATAAGTATTGTTATCTGTACTGCATAAAACTAGATATGTAGGGGTACTAATCACACTCCACACCACTTGGTGTGTTTGTGTGTATGTGTGTGTACATCTCCCTGCAAAACTACTGAGAATCCCACATTGACTACCAAACTGCAGTGGTTCTGCACTTTTTGATCATTGCAGTTGATGCCCATCTCCAAACTCCTATCTTCCATAAGGTCTGCTGATGTCATGTACCTTATGACTTCTAACTGCCACAGAGGCACAGCAAAATGATAGGCATAGTTTTTATTCAAACCAAAGGGGTGGCGAAAGCCACATAACTATGGGCTAGGCTTATAAATGCCCTTGGGCAGATAGCCTAGTATGAACCTAAGGCATCAGCTGTGGTGATGTGATAATTAGTGTGATCTGTAGTGTGTGAGACTAGATAGGTAGGGGTTCTAATCTCACTCCAGACCACTCGTTGTGTGTGTGTGTGTGTGTGTGTGTGTGTGTGTGTGTGTGTGTGTGTGTGTGTGTGTGTGTGTGTATGTGCATCTCCCTGCAAAATGAATATGGTCATCACACTAATTGCATTCCAGGGCACTTGGTGTGTGTGTATGCGTGCATCTCCCTGCAAAAAAAAAATGATCACCACACTGACTTAGAAAGAGGTAGGGTTTTACAGTATTTTGGTTGTAGCAGGTGATGTCAGCCTCCAAATTCCTGACCACAACAAGGCCTGCTGATGTCATGTCACACAACATTACCTAAAGAGATGTTAATAGCAGACTTGAGCTGTGTTGTGTGTGTTAAGTACTCTGATCTGTAGTGTGTACCATTAGATAGGAAGAGGTAGCATTTCCAATAAAGCAGGGTCAGACATTGCTCCATATGCAAGGCAGAGATCACCTTTGAGTCGTCTCTATGACCCAGGCTACAATGACAGCTGTTTCAGACGATGCCCGTAGGACAGATGTAAGATTATGCTCAACAAGGTTATAATGTTGAAAGTAACTTTGCTACAAATATGCAACATAAATAAGGAATAAGATAAATCTTGCTTAAATGCTGAAACAGAGTTTAGTAATATGTGATTAGCATCCATACTAAATGACTGTGGCTTAAAAAGTAAGGAACTTGCTTATGAGTGTATTTCACACACATCAAGAAAGCTGACTTCTTACAGACTTGGCAAGAATGTAAAAAAACAGGACATGTGTTTATCCACAAGGCGTTTCCTTGAAAAATATGCTTTTCTAAGAAAGTTTAAAAATATGCTTTTCTAAGAAAGTTTATCCACAAGGCGTTTCCTTAAAAATATGCTTTTCTGCCCTTATCAGCATTTGCACAAGAACAGATGTGTCAGCATTTGCGTCATCAAAGCAGTATCTTTCCAAAACCAAGAGGGAGTGCTTAACTAAAAATATATATAAAGTCTGTATTAAATCCAGTTATGTTAGGGGTATTGGTAGGGACACATTTGTCCTGAGGTAAATGTTATATCTCTCACATCATTTGTACTATATGAGAAGTAAAGTAGAACAGTTTCTGAAGCTGTAACAGAAGTACGTGTGGTTTATTATAAAAGTTATTGGTTACTGCTCTTAAAGACAGGTGCTGCAAAGTATATTCTCTCATCAGTGTATATTCTGCAAGTTTCTGTATACAACAGTCTTTGAATGCAACTATAACCAGACTTTGATTTCAGTAGAATCCAGCCAGCAAGACTGAGTGTCTTAAGAAGACTTCAAATTCATCACAGTAAGCATCAGCGTAACAGCACAGTGCTTTAGCACCTAAACAAATATTTTTCAACAGATACTGGAGACTTGAAGTTCTATTGTGACGAACCTTAGTTTTGTGTGCAATAGCCATTGGTGCTTGGAAAGGTACATGACAAAATGACCATTGCACTCATATATTGGCATGCTGATGAAAAAGTACATAGAGGTTATAACTACATCATTTTCAGGTGACAGTGCCCTCTGTTATGACATGAGCATGAAATAATTCCATTCTTACCACTGGGGAAACATGGTGCTCTAAGAGGTGTAAACCTGTGTGGCCAGGCCTATCACCCCAGAATATGTATATCAGGTGCTGCTACTGATGTGCTACTTACCAGGAACATTGGTGTTACAGATGGAAATGATACTACATACATATTTGCAAGGAGTTTTATGGCCATGAGTACGTCAACAAGCATTTGCTCATGAAGGGCCTCTTGTAGGAAATTGACATAAATGGAAGATTGTATGACTGCTCCCAGTTTGCAGGCATCAGTAAACCTTGTCAGTCACAGACATTCACTTTGTGCTTGTACTTTGGTTATATGGATTCCAAGCAATAGATGATCCAGGACTGAGCCCTTTGGAGCACCACTGGTTACAGATCAGCTATTGGAGGTGGATTCCCCTATTCTGAGTATGGTTTCTATCAGTGAGCCACTTAGCGCCCCTTCTAATGATAGTACTGTTGATGACTATATGGGTGATGTTGTCAATGATGCCTGATTGGGGGATAGTGTCACATGGCTTGGCTAAGTCCAGGGGCTTTTATGCACAGATGTTTCCTCATCCAGGTCCTTGGAGACTGCCTCATACACGTCCACCAGGTTTAACAGGCATGATCTTCCTTTCAGACATCCAAACTGTGTAGGGTCAACTGTGTGTAGATTACATATATGTCTGCTGATCAGGTCCATGATGATTTGCCCCATGGGCTTACAGATATGGCTACTCAGGCTAATAGGTCTATATTTCCCAATGTCAGTGGATGCACCACCTCTGTGCAAGGGGATATCAATTGCTGTTTTCCAGTCAGCTGAGATGCAGCTGGTGGTTACACTATGATCACAAGGAGTTCCCAGCTGTGTTAGTAATCCTTGTGGGATCCCATGTAGGATGCAGCCTGGGATGTTACCAGGTCCAATAGATGCTGTGTTTCCTCCTTAGAGATCCGATTTATTATCTGCTCTGTACATATAGAAGATATGGGACAGGTTGTAGGGATGTCATGTGGTACATATGGTGGGGACAGGGGAGTGAAGTTGTCACAGAACCTGTCAGACAACAGGTTAGCTATGAATACAGGCTCGTTATATGTGGTATCATTAAGTACACTTCACCAACAATCTGGGCCTTTCTTCTTAGGTTACACATGTAACTACACAATGCCTCATGCTCATCCTTTCTGGAGAAGGCTAATTTTGTCACACACATTTTTGCAGGATGTCACAACAACACTATTTGCCTGTTTTAGTTTAGGAGGGTGTGGTTCAATTTTTAGGGGTCTCCCTCACTCCTACTGTCACACAGCAATGCCCCACTCTTGTTGCCCAGCCTGCTAATGGTAACTGTCCACCAGGTAGGTTTGCTGTGCCATGAGGAGCTTGTTTTCCTCCTGTCAGGTACAGCCAATTCTATGCAATTGTACAGGTGCTTGCATAAAGCATTGATGTAAAGCTTGGCATAGTTGCCTGTCCCATCTGAGGGCAGAGGTGCAGGCAAGCTATTTATACCATCCCATAGGAGGTTATAATTTTCTTTTTTGAAGTTTATTACTGTATTTGCTTTAAGGGAGGGTGGGCTTCAAGTGTGATTCTTAAGTTTAAGGAGACCAATTTGTAGTCAGATCTCACCAGGGAGGATCTCTGGAGGTGCTACAGTGGTCACCCATATTGTTAAGCACCTGATGCAGTATGTTGGCTCCCCTTGTGGGGATGTCATGCCAGTGGTTTAAGGCACTGTAGTTAAGGATGTAGACTAACCTTTGGGCAAGTGAGTCTGAGCACAAGTACCCAACACAGTAGGTGGTAGTTGCAGTCACCCCAAAACATGGTGTTGTAATGTATCTTGATAGACACAAGTAGATTAAAGTAAGCACACTGGGTGTCCTGATTCATGGAGTTGCTCCTGTAGCTGGCAATGGCTTGATTAGGTGCCCTTCTAGCAGTGAATAGCACATGCAGTGTCTCCAGGAAATCACACTGTTTAAGCAAGCTGGATGTGTATCTATCTTTAATGAATATGTATACACTACCTGCATTACTGTGCACACTTTCAGTTTGAGGCCTGAACATGTGGAAGGACGTGTGGCCTGGTATGTATGTGATGTTGTCCACAGCCTTGAACCAGATGTTTGGACTGTACAAATGTCTACATCCTCCAAGGTGGGGACATCTTCCACTGATTGGAGTTTAGTGTTGGCATTCCTAGCATGTTGCAGCATCACCATGATGTTGTTTGAAGATAGCGCTTTCTCATTTGAAAGTTTTCCCTTGAGACACCACCAATAAGATGCACTATAGAGATGTCAGCAGCCTTGGCCAGTACACAAAATCCCAGGGGTGACAGATGAAGACCATTTCTGACAAAGCATCAAGGTCTGTTAAACAAGTCATTCCAGGCTGACTTGTAGTGGATCCCCTTACGATTACACCACATGATAAGCCAATTATTGACTTCAGTCATTTTCCGTGCGTATTGAGCCATCATCCTATGTGAAGATCAAATGCAGCTAAAGGCTATGAGCATACCTGCTGGAGACACTGAGTCTGTAAGCTCATTCACATGTCTGCATACAGTCCAGTGAGGTATGTCTCAAGCTGTACACGCCAACACGAATTATGATGTCATCATAACGTTACCTGATGTTAACAGACTTGCGTGCATGTGTGGTATGGTATATCCTGGCAACTCACAGACAGCTAACTGTGACCTTTCCCATATGTAGCCTGGTGAGAGGGACATCAATGTGTCTCATGATGCAATCACCTATGAGTAATAGGTTCGATACTGTGTTTTGCCTCAGGTGTTTGGTCTGTGACACAGTGGTGCATGCGCTATTATGTGTACTGTGTTCTGCAGAGGTATGATTACATGTAGTAAGTTTGCATTTGGGTTTCTGAGGTGTCTGTTGTTTGTGTATCTGTCTGGTAAGGAGCTTCACACATGCAGGTGTGTGTGATGTGGCTGTGGATGGAATAGGAGGTGAGGTGTGCATGTAGTCACATCTCTCACACATTTTGTTTCTGTGACACAGGAGTAGAGGGCTGGGGACACTTTCCACATCTCATCAGTAGTCATTGATAATGCCGTTAGCAATAGAGTCTTGCTTGTGTGTATGTTATAGCAGGCCATCATTTGGCAGTGGCCTGACAGATGCTGAAATATAACATGTTTTCACCTTTACATAGTTCTCCTAAGGTAAAACAGCTCCTAACAGTGTGCCATAACCTGGTTGAATGAGTACAATGTTTTACCAGGCATGTGGCCCTTCAATTAGTCATAATCCTGTCATTAGGCATGGTTGCAATACCATACCTACAAATATGACAATGTACAACTCCAGCAAAGTTAGGGTCATGCTGCTGCTACATCCTTGGGGTTGACAGCCTCAAACACACTGTATGTAGTTACTCCTTGCAATGAAGATGTGGATATCCATGCATGCACAGAAAGGTTGTTCAAGTTTGTAGTCATTACTTTGGCCTTGCAAGTCTACCATGCCTATCATAGGATCATAGGAAGTTACTAGGCTATTGGCCCCGAGGCACTTATAAGCTTTGCCAAGAGTTTATTCCATGTTTAGACAAGTCAGCAATCAAAGCCCCTGTCTAGCAGGGACACAGGTGGAATTCCAGGGGTGTATTTTCTGTTTCCCATTCAGTTATCCAGGTTGTGCTTGAAAAGGGATAATGTGGTACTCTGATTGATGTGGAGAGGGAATCTATTCCACAGATGGAGGAATCTCCGGGACACAAATCTGTCCAGCCAACAAGTCCTATTGTTGTCACAGATCAGGTTGAGGTCATGTGTGTGGGTTACTCGAGTGGAGCTTGACTTGCGAATATGCAGCAGTCCCATCAAAGCAGGGTTTGAGATTGTTTTGTATGCCAGACAGAGGTCACCTCTGAGGAGTCTGAATGAAACTGAGTAGAGGGACAGGATGTTTAGCCTACCTATGTAGGGTAGATGTTTGTGGCCCTGGATTCTTCTGGTGAGGAACCTCTGTGTTCCCTCCAGCTGCTGCATGTGCTTTGCGAGTTACATGCCGAAGTTGGCATTGTACTCAATAATTGGCCTTATAAGGGAAGAATACAGGGATGTTATGACCTCCTTGCCACTGGATGAGATACCCTTACTTATGAGGTGGGCCATTTAGAAAGATTTCCGTACAATGGAAGCAACATGGCGATCAAAAATCAGGTTGCTATCAGCCTGAGTGCCCAAATCCCTCACAACTGATTGTGTGCTTAGAACATTGTTATTAATGTGATAAAATGTGGGGACATCACTCTTCCCAAAGGGGATGATGATGCATTTTTTGGCATTCAGTTTGAGGCCATTTTTCTCCCACCAGTCATTTGTTTGGGTGAGACCATCTTGGAAGATGTCCACGTCACATGGGGAAATTATGACTGTGCCCAGCTTCCAGCCATCTGCAAACTTGGTTAGCCATAGCCCACTGGTTTTGGCTTGCACCTCAGAGAAGTATATCCTGAATAACAGAGGCCCCAAGACCCATCCCTGGGATACACCACTCATTACGAGTCTACTGCTTGAGGTGGCTTCCCCTGTTTTGATTAGGTGGGTTCTATCAGTGAGCCAGTTTGCTACCCATCTGATAACATATGGATTGATGCCTAGTTGACAGAGTTTATCTATTATGCCTGAGTGAGGAATAGTGTTGAAAGCTTTGGCCAGGACAAGGTAGGTGAATTTCACAATCTTCCCCTCGTCCATGGGTTTGGTGACTGTCTCAAAGAAGTCAACCAGAATTAACAGACATGACCTCCACTTGACACAGCCAAACTGTGTGGAGTCAAGTGTTTGGAAGTTGCCAATATCCCTGTTAATGAGATACATGATAATCCATTCCATGGCCTTGCAGATCAGGCTAGTTAGACTGATGGGTCTATAATTGTCAAGCAACTGGACAGCAAAATAGATGTTGTGTGACATGATATAGAAACACAGATTTGTGTCCTGGTTACATAAATGTAAAGTATGACATACCTAGGACATGTGGGAGATAGACACACTTTGGCCAAAGGTGACCATTCTTCTGCAGTAGACCTCAGATCCATGTCACACAGATGCTTCCCATTAGGCTGTTGAAGGTGAGGCTGCATGAATTGCTATGAAATTGTCACCTAACAGAGATCACTGCCATTGTGGTGGTTTTCTGAGCAACCATGGACATCAATGTCTCCGGACATTGAACATTATATTGTGATGCTTGCAGCTGTGCTCCTAATCACCATCTGGTCAGTACCCTAGTGAAATCCTAACAACTTCAGAACATAAGGCATAATACATGCAACACTCAAATTATTGCCCTGGTTGCTAATCAAGGCATCTATCTGGAAAAGGATATGTTAAGCCTAGAGAGCCTTGCATGATGTGGGAAAACTATGTTAATGGACAAACAGGGTGTGGCCTGCTTCTCAACTTCATCTTGGGAATAATGTTTTGCTTTTGGTGAGAGAAAAAGTATAGGAGCATGGTATCCCAGGAGAGAGTGGTTGTGGTGAGACCAGCAGTAGTAGTACCCAAACACCAGCAATGCAGGGGACTCTCCTCTTTTCAGCATTATTCACAAGGTAATTGTGTAATTCCAGTAGACATTGCTTGAGTATTGTCCAACTGCAGAATAACTGTATAAACACTCCCTCCTTACCTTCACAGGGTGCATGTATTATTTTCCCCTCCATTGTTTGCCTGTGCTCTGTACAGACACGGACACCTTGGATGACTATTTTCTTGGAAACCATGATAGAATTAACTGCAATATTTAGGTGCACACAGAACAACTACCACACAGTGATAAGCACTGTCCCCAGATGTTTCAATAGTCTGATATTTAAAGACATGAAAAGACCTATCATGGAAATGATCAGTAACAATGTAGTACACCTACAGACAGTGGACCAAACCCAGTTTGTTTTGGTCAAGGGCAGATCATGCCTACCCTATCTTGTGGACCTCATTGAGTGTTAAACTCTGCAATGGATAAGGGGAAAATGACACTCCACCTACCATGGCCTGACAAGGCATTTCACAATATTAGGCCATCGGGTAATCTTGAAAAACTGTAGAGGTTATTTACAAACTAGTATGTCAGACGGTGGATAGCCAAGTGTCTGACAGTCATTATCCAGGAAGATAGCACTGGGTAGTCCACAGCTACAATGGGACAATCACTAGTGGACTTCCCTCAAAAATTATTCCTGGGACTACTCCTTCTTGTCATTCCCTTCTCTGCAGTCACCACCACTGTCAGTGACCTCAGACTGACTACATTTTCAGATGATTGCAAATTAGGAGCTGTCAATGAATGCCACACAGAACCAACAGTTATCCAGGATGGGCTGACATACACATTCAGTTGTTGTTAGAGCCATTGGCAAATACTAAATGCCAAGGAATGCACAACACTATCCTTTTGGAAATCATCCACCCCTGGAAAATATATTGTTCACACACCTCCAACATTGACCCATTAAATCCAAAAAAAATCTTTAAAGAAAAGAAAAACTGGGAGATAAGACATTGGTGAAATGGGGTGAAAGCAGGGGGAAAAACATAGTGAAAGGCAGTTAGGGATTTGCATGATGGGTGTAAGAAAGAACTACAGCTATCCATTTCTTGAACAGCAACCGCTGAGCAGTTTCACAGATTTTGTAGCTGAATTTGGGATGTCACCCCCAGAGAGTGGTGACAACAACATAAGTGTGTTGTAAAGCCAAGTGGATAAAATTAAGTGTGTCCAGTGGACACATGCAAAATGGAAAGCAGTGTATGGGGTGATATATTTTTTTTGGGACACATGCCCATTTTTTTTAAGGTGAAGGTGGAATGCTGCGAAAGGGACATAGGTACGTGTGGGGGAGGTAAGTTGGGAAGGTGAGGAAGATTTAGCAGACAGACAAGACAGCAAATTGGGTTGGTGTGTGGCACAAGAGGGGGGTGAACCCCTTGGATGGGGAGGGTGTTGTGGAATCACAGTCCCATGAATATCACAGACAGTAGCAGTGCGACTCAAGTCCTCACCCATGGGACTGTCAGCACTGTGTCTTCACTGTTCCTGTGGAAGCAGTGGTAGACACTGGCATCAGGGGCAAGGTTGTCCCACCAGGATGGACAGCATGCTCTCCATCCAGCATAGGCGTGCAGAGAGTTCAGTGCAGCAACCCATGCATCAAGCCTGGCAGTTCCTCATGGGTAAAAAAATCAACAAAATCACCCCTCCACTTCCACTCTCAGAGGGGGGTCCACCTCCAGCCTGTGGAGCAGAACTACCCAATGCCGCAGGTAGTACAGGGGCAGCAGATGGGGCACGACCAGGCTGTGGCCCAGACATGCTGTTCCCCGGTACCACGGCCTGGGGAGCCAAGGTAGGTGGATTGCCAGGAACCAGTCTATCTTGTCGCTCTGTAGTAAATTAAATATAACCATAAGGTAACAATAAACATAACTAAACAAATGCTAGTATTAACATAACTGAAGATAATATTGATTAATCAAAAGGCATATAAAGGGAAATAATGAGGAACACAACAATAAATAACATAAAGGAAAGTATTTTATCAGCAAACCAGTATGAAATAATACATAACACCAACATAATAGTTAGTTACAAATAATATATTAATATCAAATCATAATAATAAATAACATGAATAAATTAAAGAAGATAAGGGGTGGGGGGAGAGAGAAAAACATACCATTAGTGACCTTGCAGTTGATATTACTACACAGACTAATAATGCATACTTTTACAGGTGTGCAGTATCACTTGTGTGTACAGTGACTCCAATTCTTGTATAGATGATGTTGCATGTACATAGCTCTCAACCTGTTAGCATGGGACAGTATGGCCAAGCACTAACAACTGCTGGTACACAGGCACAACTACAGGGAACTTTTTTACATAGTTTGCTCATATATTACTACCAAGGTGTTCTGAAAATAGATTAGCCAATAAATTGCATTCCGAGTAATGTCATGTATCTGCTAATCAAGGGCCATTCATATGGGGCACTAGTCATTACATTCTTCAAAAGCATGACAGTTGAGAGCTATGTTCGTGTACACTAAGTATACTAAACAGATGGTTATTTCTCAGCTGACTGCCATGGGATTAGAACTCACAAGCAGTGACTGCAGGAATTGTGTACACTGCATTTCAATATAATGAATTCTCAAAACACCACCTACTTTAAGACTTTTATTGCAACATTTTGAGTGAAATCCTACTTTTACACACATGCATAGCTGTGTGTGGTGTCGCATTGAAAACCAAAATGCAGTGAACACATAAATAATGAGCACTTTAGTTGAAAACAGTAGTTGACAAAGCACCATCTCCTTTTACACTGTAATTATTACTGTCACATGAAATCTGGCAGTTACACACATGCATGCCTTAGTTAATATGTGACAGTTGACCGGTGTCTGATTAGAACACACGTGCAGAGAATACAGGAATAATGAAAACATATTTGAAAAGATTACTCACCAAAGCACAGTCCTGTTTTAGACTTTATTGCTAATGTTTTTTAAAATCTGGCATTTAGACACATGGAAAGCAGTCCAGGACTTCAGTTACCTTACCCATATACCATGTTCATTGACTGGGTGGAATATACAGCATTATTTCAGAAAAAAATGAGCAGAACACAGGCTTGAACCTTACTCTGGTGATTGCACTACAGACATTTCAGACACTTGTGGCTACATTCTTTATTCATTTACATTTAACAGTTGACTAGTATCAGATTAAAGCACACATACACTGAATACAGGAATAATGAACACTTTTTGGAAAGATTACTTATCAAAGCACACTCCTGATTTAAACTTTACTGATAATGAAAATCGTAAGTTTACCCCAGGGGTCACATCTGTGTCACTGCTAGACAGGGGCACAGTAAACTAATTCTATTATATAAGGGGACCTTCATTGTGTCACTACTAGACACAGTATCCTAAATTTATTCTGTACATTTTTGTACCATTTCATGGGGTGGCAAATGCCACATCACTATGGCTAGGCTTACAAATGCCCCAGGGCAGATAGCCTAGTACTATACTATGAAACTATGAAACTATGAAAATCTGCTATTTAGATACATGGATAGCAGCCCAAGACTTCAGTTACCTTACCCATATACCATGTTCATTGACTGGGTGGAATATACAGCATTATTTCAGACAATATGAGCAGAAGACAGACTTGAACCTTACTCTGGGTAATGCACTACATTTATTTCAGACAGGTTTTGCTGCATTTTTTACTCATTTACATTTAACACTTGACTGGTGTCAGATTAGAACACACATGCAGCGAATATATATAGGAATACTGAACACTTTTATTTGAAAACATTACATATCAAAGCACCATCACCCTTTAGAATTTATTGATTAATGTTGCTTCAAGTCTGGCATATAGACCAAGGATAGCTGTGTAGAACTTCTAATAAATAACCCATATACCCTGTCCATTAATTGAGTGCAACCTACAGCATATTTCAGACAATGAGCAGATTGGAACAGTGACTGTTAATATTGGTAGACTCCAACCTTAACTGATGTTTGGAAGCTATACTACACAGTACTGCATGTTTACTTGATTTCACTTGCTTTACCATTTTAGGTAGGCAGTCACACATTACTACATATGTTACATGTCCCAGGTATATCATACCTGACTACAAACTCTGCAAATAATTTATTATAAGATTACGTTATGCACTAAGTTATTACTTTGATGTTTCCCTATTTAACACACTCTCACCTCATCCTGGCAATGCACCCTGCATGGGACGGAACATTGTGAGCATTCTTGTCTGTAGCTGTTGCAAACCATTATGCATACTAGTTTTGCACAGATTCAGCTTGTATATTTTTAAAGTACTGTCAAGCATGCTTACGTATCTGTGGGGTCTGCCCAACCTGTAATTCTTGGACCCAAGTGTCCAAGGTTCCCCTCTTCCTATACTTCAGATCATTTTAGTGGTAACGACACTGCTCACCAGTGCAGGTGACACTTGTAGCACTGTTAATTCCCCTAGCCAACCAATCCCAGGCCTCAGACATACACTGCGAGCCCTGGTAATTGCCCTGCAGCACTTGGAGTTCATAGTTCTTAACTAGGAGTCCAATAAAAACTTTGGACTCCTGCACACCCCACCTCTGTGCCCAAAAATGCAGTCCTCCTCCAACACCACCAGGCATATCGACAGTCAAGTGAAGAATCCAGTGAATGGCGTGAAATTCCCACCTAGTGGCCTTTATATAGGATGCATTCCTGACATTACACGTCATACTGTAACATTCAAAAAAGTGCCGCAATGCTTAGCATCACGCCAGCTCGCACAAACATTTCAGCAAAGCTGAGCATCACGCAAACTCATACAAAACATGTTTAAGCATAGCTTAGCAGCACACAAATGATGTAGACCATTGACCTTGTTTAAGCAGTGCTTAGCATCGCACAGCTTTTCTAAACATAATAGTTTTTTTAATTTTAAATTAAACAGATGTTTCATTCACCTGACATATTTTCACAGCAATATATGTAAAATATATAACTGCTCAGGGCTCAAACCTATGACTTACTACACTGGAGGTCATGACTCAACCTATCTAGCCACTTGTATACTACAGTGAAGCAGTATATCTTCACATATACTACTAAGATTCCTGTTACTGTTGTGCTGCAAACCTGAGCAGGTTTGTGTGTTGTTTAGCACAACACAACTACAACAATTAAATACATCCAGTTTCTATTTTTAGATGTCTAGTGGAATTGCTAAGCATCATGCCAGTCCACACAAATAGGGATAGTGAAGAAAACAAACAAAAAAAAAATACAATTGCTTACATCTGGTTTCTATTTTTAGATATATACCAGATGTCTGCTGTAGATGTATACATGCAGCTTGGCATCACTAAGCACCTTGCCACACCATGCAAACATTGCATAAAAATAAAAATAAAAAACTAAAAAAAAAAATTGTCCTGTGCTTACCCTTACCACCTGCCCAGACATTTTCTGGACAGTCCACAAGTACGGGACAGCCTTTACACTGTTGCATGGATTCAGTATCCATGTTACTGTGATGTCCTTTGGCAGAGCAGCATAATTAATATGTATGTCTCGCTGCTGAGGAGGAACCATGGCCATGTACACAGATGGGTCTATCTGAAAACGCCAACAGTGCACAACGCCAATGATGAGAACACCGACACCAGAAGATCGATAACGGAGAAGACCGACAGTTGAGAATCCCAACGCTGAGAACACCGACATGTTAAGGTAAGTGTGCGATAGGGATGGACGTTAGGGACAGGGTGTTGGTAAGGTAAGTGTGTGATACTGATGGACGCTAGGGTAGGGTGCGGGTCAGGTAAGTGTGCGATAGTGACGGACTTTAGGTTTAGGGGCAGGTTAAGTGAGTTAGGGTTAGGGTGTGGGTAAGGTAAGTGTGCGATGGTGATGGACTTGAGAGTTGGGGCGGATTAAGTAAGTTAGGGTTAGGGTGCGGGTAAGGTAAGTGTGCGATAGTGACAGAGTTAAGGGTTAGGGGCGAATGAAGTGAGTTAGGGTTAGGGTGTGGGTAAGGTAAGTGTGCGATAGTGACTGACCTTAGGGTTAGGGTTTGGGTTAAGGTTAGTGCATAGATAGTTGTGTATGTAAGGTTTAGTGTAGGTTTGTAAGGTTTTTGGTGTGCTTGTGCTGTGTATATGTTTTTCGGGAAAGGTATTTGTTTTGTTGATTGTCGGGATTTTGGTTTGTCAAGCATTTGAAGTTTCGTGTTTTTGAACTTTCTTATTTTTGTCATTTTTTTCATGTCGGTTATTTTATTGTCGGTGTTTTGGCATGTGGGTGTTATCAGGAAGACCCACACAGATACATTCCATGTACACTCTACACTGAGCCTACACAGATTTTATTGAATCCTGATGCATGTTTAGCAAAACGTGTTTCTTATGAAAAACTTCTAAAATGCAAATAATCTCACTTTAATCTAGAAGGTGAAAAGGCATTAAGTTGATAATTTTTAAAACTTCAGCATTTCACTTTTTTAAAGTGCTTGGTCATTATTTTGAGCATATTAGATAAGAATTGTCTGAAGAAATTTCCAAACATTTTGTTTAGACCTGGCAACAGACAGGGCTGCTTATGAGTTTTGTTTAATTTTCTTTTAACTTGAAACTTTGGCCCAGGCAGTTAGACCACCAAAATATGAAGGAATTAATTCATGCTCAATGATGCTGTAGGCCTGCAGCAGTATTAAGGTGTATGACACCTGAGTCGGGCTCTGTTGGCTATAATGGTATCATAAGCCGTAGTTGCAGGGTGTAACTGGCCTATATGTATTGGTGGGAAAACACCCTGCACAAATCATTGATACAGTTTGGACATATGCCATATGTAGAAATTATAGGAACTGGCTGGATGGTGCACTGACACATTGTTAATAATACCCTGTGCCTTGCACATTACCTGTTAGTTGAAGGAGTAGAAACCCTTCCAGCTGGGTTGGGAGAAAAAGATAGTTGCTGTCCTGTAGACATTGCTATCCCTGGCTCTGTCCAAATTTTCAGAAAATTCTGCCAGAAAGAATGCAGAAATGTACCTAATTTTGAGAAAAACAGCTAAATCTACACTGAACTACACTGACTTAATAACTTTCATGCTCTAAAATATTTGATGAACAAGTAAAGAAGCAGATTTCTAAGGACTGTGCAACAGTCAACTTGCTACGAGGTAACAATGGCCTGTTTACTGTATACAACTCTGTCAAAATTAATACAATGTCCACTGATGAATCAAATATGGAAACGTCAACAACCAAAACAAAGTTTTCAGTTCTAGTCTCTTCTGAGAAAGAAACTATTTCAAAAAGACCAAGAACTAATAAGCAACAGGACCCTTTGAAAACTTCAGGAAAAGCTAAACTGGACCAACCAGCAAACATGGAAGACCATAAAACTGTTCTTCAGCCAATACATCAAGCAATTCAGGACTTTATTGTTCAGTTTAAATCTTTTGTAGACTCCTTCAACCAAATTTTATCAAGAATGGAGAAGTCCAACTTAAGGATAACAGAGAATGAAATGAGGTTAGACAAATTCCAGCAACAATCAGACAATAACATGAAATTAATCCAAGACATGCAGGAAAAAAATCATTGACTTGGAAGCTCATTCAGGAAGTAATAACATAATTATCAGAGGTATCCCTGAATCAATTACTCATCCCAACTTAATTCCCCTCTATTAGTCAGACTTTAACTCTATTATTGGAAGACCCGGCAGAGGAGAAACAAATTATAATAGAAAGAGCGCACCGGGCACTCCGCACCACACAGTCAACAGACAGACCAAGATCTATTTATGCCAGAATTTTAAATCATCAGGACATGATGAAAATACTCCAAGCTGCAAAAAAAAAAAAAAAAAAAAAGTTCACTCACCTGGAACAGCCATAGATTTTCTCTAGTACAGGATCTCCCTTTGCAAATCAGGCAAGCGAGTCAGGTCTTCTCTCTGTTCTGTCTCTTCCTAATAAATAAAAAAATTAAATTTCAAATGAAGTTCCTGAATACCCTGATATTTACCGATCGGGAAACAAGATACTCAGTTTCAAATGTAAAAGATGCAAAAGAAGTCTTCCTAACTATTTTTCAAGAGCTTCCCACATTGGAATCAGCAGTCAGATGAGCTGTTGCTGTGTGATTGATGAAGGCTGTTTCCATATTTTTCCTATTGGGAGTTGATGTTGAGCTTTTTATGACTCCTTTTGGGCCTAGAGTGTACCTGGAGTGCTCTGACATTTTCTAGGTGTTCATTGGGATGGTTTGGCAATGGGATGGGTTCCCACTCTGTCAATTAAGGAAGATACCATAACTTTTATCTTTCCTTCCTGTGATGTAAACCCCCAATTACTTGGTATATCCAGTCAGTAAGCCGGTCTGAATCGGTTGTTGATCCTTGGAAGAATTTCCTTTCCTATAGCATGCCAGATACAGGTTAGCTTTGGAAGTATACAGCAACACTTTAATTCTCCATGAGACTGGGATTATCCTCTTATATTTTATAACGCTACATGGATATCAACTTTTGAAATGTTAAGATTGCTTGGTGGAGATCCAGAAAAGAGGCATTTCCTAGGACAGAATACAGTAACATTTAATGTTTACCACAAGCCTTTGATTGTAGCATGTTTTAATTTGTTTCTCCTATTTGATATAAACTGAACATAGCTTATATAATGTTCAATTTACTTAAATGATTAGACTGCTGACTGTACTAGTGTTGTTAAGTCTTATTAGTCCAGTTAGAAATCTTTAAAGGTTTAGATAAAGCTAAAATGTGGTTGTTGTTAATAGTTTAAGTATATATTTTTTGTTTCTTAACTACTCACTATTTTAAAATAAATAGATATTTAACCTCTAACACCTTCATAAATTTATCTTCTTATATTTAATCCTTTTTATTCTTCTATTTCTGATTTGTTAGTTAGACATCATAAAGACCTGGATTAGTGGTTGTTTAGTTGTGGGCTAGGTATGTTAGGCTTTTTCTGTGTGAGATTTCTTTTTATTAAGGGGTAAGTTAATCTTAGGGTTTCTCATTTGGGCTCCATTAGTTTTGTAAAGTGTGGATTGTGTCTAACAATGCAGTTAATCTTTTTTACCTTTCATAGGTTTTGTGGATAATTCATAAGTTCATAGATTAGTACTAGGCTAAGTGCCTTTTTGGGCCATTTTAAGCCTAGCCAATTACCTCATGTGAGAATAAAACCCTTCACCCAAACCTTAACCATTATGTCACCCCCCCCGTCTTCTTGGTGTAGTGGATTAGTGTTTAGGCACAAGGTTATGGCAAGAAGAGTGTTGTATCATTCACCTAATTATTATTATTTTAGCATTAAGTTATCTCCTTTATATAATGTTACTTGTAATAGAGTAGAATGTGGGAGATCAATACTTGGAATGTAAAGGGGCTCCAATCTTTTAACAAAAGGAAACTATTTTTTCACCTTGCCTTTAAATCAAAAGCTAACATAATTGTAATATAAGAATCACATATGACAGAAGAACAGTGGTCAAGAATCGGGGAGAAAAAATGGATTAAATTGATTATTGCATTAGGTAGGTAACGAAACAAATAGTGCTGGGGTTGCCATAATAATTAAGAAATCCTTCCAAGCTAATATAATACAACATGATACTGATACTGAGGGTAGGTGGTGCTATGTAACCTGCAAAAATCCCTCTGTAAATAAACCAGTTATGATTCTTAATATCTATGCCCCCTGTAAGCAACAAGATTTCTTTATGTCCCTATACAAAGTTCTGTCTGCTTTAAAGTATCATTATTTAATTATAGGCGGAGACTAGAACACTTATCAAGACCCTTTAAGGACTAGAACAAACAGATCATATAATATTCAAGTAACTATTGCTTTATCTGAACTTAAAAATGACTTTTAATATTTTAATCCCTTCAACTGCCAAAATGATGTCACAAAGGAAAAGTTTTCTTTTTACTCCTAATGTCACAAAATGTGGTCCAGAATTGACTTATTTTTAATCTCTGACTTCTTTTTGTACTTAAATATGGACTCTAATATTGAGACTAGATTCTTCTCTGACCACTTCAAAGTTATGCTCAAAATTACTTGGCCCAATAAACAGTATTTAAGATATAGGGGATACAAATGGACTCTTAATCCTAATCTGCTTTGCAAGCAAGACATTGAGGAAGAGATTAACTTGTTACTAGAGAATTTACTTGAAAACATTCCTCTCTCCCAAATTCCGCTTGATATTGAGTGGGCAGCAATGAAATCTCAGATAAGAGGCTTCCTTGTCCATAAAGCAATGTATCATAAGAAACTATATAACCATAAAGTAACCTCAATAAAAAAAAAAAAACATTCTCAGTATGGAATCAGAACTGCAAAGATGCTTTAAAAAAGAAACAGAAGACCAACTGATAAATCTTCAGAAGGAACTTAACCTACTCAGTGTATATTGGATATCATTCCAGGAAATTAAAAACCTTGCTAATTATGCAGAAGATGCACAAATCCTATCCATGTTTCTCGCCTGACTAATTAACCAAAAAAAAAAAAATCAACACCTATCATTCCTGAGATAAATTACCTTGACAAGACGTTTTGCTCTAATGAAGAAATTCTTAACCTGTTTGTAAATTTATACTCACAAATTTATGGTGAGAAAACCTCCTGTGTAGCAGAACAAGTTAAAACCTATTTTTTCAAGACCTGACCTTTCCAAAATTTGATCATAATCGACAAAAAAACTCTGTCAGGCCCCCATCTCTCAACAGGAGATAATCAGCATAATAAATAAACTAAAACCCAATAAGGTGCCAGGGCCAGATGGCTTCACGGGAGAATTTCATAAATCCTTTTGTCCAAAAATTTCCAGAATTCTGCTTTCTCGTTTTAACTACATAATTAACAATAACATTACAGTCCACTTCAATTCCTCGAAAACTGTCTTTATTCTTAAGGATAATGCCAACCCTAAGGATCCTAAGAGCTACAGTCCCATCTCTTTAATCAACCTAGATGTCAAAAATACTTAAAACAATAATGGCTAATAGACTGAAATCTATAATAACATATATTATACCTCCAGAACAATGAGGGTTTATTCCATATAGGCAAATTGGTGATAATACTCTTACTTCGGAAACTATAATGAGTTTTTCCCAGCAAAAAAAAAAATACCCAATTTTTGCGCTAGTAGTAGATGCATATAAAGCTTTCAATAGATTCAATGTACATTTTTTGTTATCCATCTTACCTCATTTTGCTTTCCCCCAAACCTTTATCCAGTTTATCAAAACTCTTTATGATAAGGCCTATACTATCTTGTATATAAACAAAAAGTACATCTAATAGAATTAGCATTTAAAACAGAACTAGGCAAGGTTGCCCATGATCCCCATATCTTTTTAATCTTTACATGGATTCCTTGTTTTTACTTAACAAAACAAGCTATATATCACAACCTCCCCAATAATTCTGAACTCCAGAATCACCCTAATCACATTTGCAGATGATTTAAATTTATACTTTACTTTACCAAGTTCTGATATTCCAAAACTATTGAAGGCTATTGAAACTTTTGCGAACCTGTCTAACTATAAACTAAATCAAGACAAATCTGCAATGTTACTCTTAAGCTCATCTAAATTGCTATCATTATACATCTGCTCAAGAACAATGGAAATAAAATAATCCATAAAATATCTAGATATTTCATTCTGTCAAAATACAATAGACTTCTACCAAAATAACATTGTTAAAATATGGCAAAATATAGTACAAGATTGTAATAGATGGAGCAACCTTAAACGTCCTTTTTTATCAAAAGTCACAATCATTAAGATGAACATCCTACCTCGATATCTATATGTTTTTATGGCTTCTCAAGTAATCGTCTATAATAAATTATTTTAAAGGTTAAACTCGTACCTGGTGAAATTTATATGGTCCCCTAAATCTGTTAGAATTTCTTACTATAAGCTAATGCAGACGAAAGTGAATATTGGGCTTAATTGACCAGACTTCAAACTATATTTTGACATCATTTACAGTAGGAGATTAATAAAAATTGCTGAACATGATCTGAAGGGATTCATATGGATATCCTTCTGGCTAGAACTGTATCGCAAATATACTAAATTGCTCAACTTCAACCCTAAAGCCTTCCCCTTTCCTGATAAAAAAAACATATTAATCTATAAATTAACTACACCAACAAAATTCTTCATAATTAAACTACAAAAACTTTTTGCATCATTAAACTTATCTACTGCTTTAGCAACTCTGCAACCTATACATCTTAATCCAAATCTAAAACTTAACTATTAGAGGCGATCTCTGCTTGACTTATAAATCTGTCTAACCAAGCTCTGTTAGAAATGCTACATCTAAAGGAATCCCAATCCCTCCACACCACGTGCTCCAGAGACTTCAACCTCATTGCAACAATCAACAGAACATGCTGGAGGGACAGGTTCATAACCCAAAGACTGCCCATGCTATAGAATAGACTTCCTGTACATGTCAAACAGAACACCTCACTGGCCATCTTCAAGAGAAATCTTGATGAGTGGATGGGAAATAGAAAATTCACCCCGAGGATCACTCCAGTGTCTCTACTCAACAGAGACACTGGAAACTAAGGTTGGGTGGCATGTTGCTAGGGTAATTCTATGGGCTAGGCTTGTAAAGGCTCCAGGACCATTAGCCTAGTACACACCTATGAACCTGTGAACCTATGAATAACTCAATGATAAACCTAAACAATTTTCTGTTGTTAAAAGATAAGCAAATTTATGATTTCTTTCCCTTTCATATTTCTGCCATCATGGAAATAAGAGACAAACTAAGGTTATCCAAGAGTTATACTATCATTTTAAGACAAATCAAAGACTTATGCTCGGAATTATTATTTAATAATAACTTAGTGGATAAAGACATAGAGACTTACAAATCCCTCTGTAAATGAATGCTATTAAGGAAAAAAATGACTTCAAGTACATACAACCTAACCAGTGCAATTAAATATCAGAACAATATTGTATTTTCAAATTATTGGATTAAAATGAACCCCCCAATCCCAATTATCAAATAAAACAATCTATAAAATGAATCTCTAAATCAATTCCACTAAAAAAATTGCCTTCACACAAACTCATGGTTTTAAATAATGCTTATCTTACCCCTACAGTATTACATAGATTCAGTTCCTCGATTTCACCCTTTTGTTCTTATTGTGAATCTCAGAAAGCCAGTCTCCTACATAAATTTTGGAGCTATAAGTGTGTATATAAACTGTGGAACTTGCTTAGGGCTCAACTTCAAAAGATGGGACACGAAAAAACAACCCTGTCTTGGGAATTCACCATGCTTCATATTCCTCCCCCTGATCTGAGTACAGTACAAACCCACATTTTGCTAACCCTGTTTATACTAGTTAAACTTTATATTGCATCAAACTGGGTAGACAGACCATCAGTCACTTGGTGGGGGGGGGGGGTTCAAGCAAATGGCAATAAGACACTTAACAGTTCAAAAAAAGAAACCCTTCCAGGTGACATATTGGTAGCCATGTGGACTTGATGGGACCTTGATGATAATGTGGGTGCATTAAATTGCCGATAGAGCCTCGGGGAAACAAGTTCTCTCATAGAATGCCAACATGGTGGTCATTCTCTCCTCTGCTGTCTGTGGGGACCACATATACTCTCCACATGCTGCAGCATCACATCAAGAAAGTGGTGTAGGTATTGTGAGGCAGATGCTTGTAAAACTATCCTGTAGCAAGGATGGCCAGTGCATTACATACTTTATTGTCCATAAGTACTGGTAGTCCATACATCCCACAATATTACATGTGAGGATAGCACACGCACACATGCTTCTATATGGTATCTGTGTCCACAACATAATATTCTACTATGTCACTGTCATGGAAATGATGCAAGGTTAGGAGTGGATGGATTCATCTGTGACATGAAGGGCATATACTATCCTGGATACTGGCTGTGAAAACAGCAAAAGTCAATGTATGTGCAACTCTCACAAAGAAGCTGAATCAGAATGGTGCCAGTAAGAGTCCAGAGAACTCAGAAATGTGTCCTGGTGTTAAACTGAATATTCTAAAAGTAGACAAAAATGTGTCCCAAAGGCATCCAGAAGTGTCCAAGACTGCAAAGTATATGCTAGGTGACTCATAGAGTTAATAAGAGCAGTTACATATGACTGAGACTGTTGCAAACATACATCTGTATCCAGATTTGAAAGACCATTAAGAAGACCTTCAAGGTTTAGTAACTGTTAATATCAGATTTATAGAATACAAGAAGATTCTAACTACTGAAAAAAATGTTGTTGTTGAATCAGCTTGATTTTCATTTTAAAGACAATATATTATAGTGTAATCACCGAGTTTGGAACATTATACATATCCTCATAATATATTTCAGTACATAATAGCATATCTTAATTTTATGTAAAAAATGGGGGATGCAGAGCATTTAGTTATCTTTGTTTACTGGGAAAGTCTGACTGGGATAAAGCCCATTTTCAGTGAAGGCTTTGGGAGAAAAGCTCCACATTTAATACAAGTTTTGACATACAGATATAGATGGATGGATAGATATAAATGTAGTTACATGATATCTCAAGGAATACACAACACAGGAAAGAATACATATTTGAGGAAAAAGGCATTATAATAGCTTACATAAACATGACTTAGAAACAGAGCATGTACATAGCTGACATGAGTATATAGAGTCGATCATTCATTATAAATAGACACTGGCTTGTGTATAGTAGAGAGAGATTTAACATTACAAAAGATACTGTAACATTACCTTAGAAAGGGGAAGGCAGTTGATAATGTAATATAGTATGATATGTTAGTAGTAGAGCAATTATGAATGTATTATTACAATTAAGATTGAGATGTAAATTAATTAGGATGGTGATAATAGTTGTGGGCTATTTGGACTGATATAAAGAGCATTGGTTTTGGATAGATGAAGAGAGAAAGTGATGAACAGTGAGACAGTGGTCAATCTAATTAGAGAGAAAAGATTTCAGGTTTTTCACTTGGAGTCTGCAATTCATCTTATTTATGTAAACAAAGTTATTCCTTGTGGTTTAGTGAGTATCTTTCTGTCCTGATGGAGAAAAAGAGAGGAGTGGAAAAGACGGGATTTTGGAGAAAAGGTAAAAGGTACGGATACACATTTTATTCTAGCTGGGAGCAAAGGAGAAGTAGTGCCAGTTTTGCATCTATATTGTTTTAGTGGTAACTTAAAGGTGTGTGTCTTGCTTGTCTGTTTGATTCACAGTGGGATAGAGTTCTCATTTTTAGTGACTTGGTGGGAGCATACAGAATCCCCAGCTGAGTTGCTAGTTTTCGATATATATGTTAGTATACCTTTAAGAATTAATGTAACCTTAAGGGGACTGCATTTCACATGTCCTTGCTTCCACCCATCTAATTCCACTTGCTGTAAAGAATCCAAGATGCTAACAGCCACAGTGCCTCTGTTTGCTTCTCATTTACTCATTATTACACATTTTAGCATTCCAGTCTTGGAAAAAATAACAGCAATGTGTTGGCCGAATGTGAATTTCCTGTGAGAAAACTTACACAAGATGATTACCTTCAGAGGCTTAAAAACTGCTTCATGTTCCCTTAGAATGTGATGCTAATTGGCTATTATCTTATTATCTGCATGACATGTAAATTTATAGTGGAGAGCTAGGCTAAATATTTAGCAGGCAACTTGTCATATGACATATAAAATTATTTTCCGAGTTTACCAAGAATTCTCCAATGGAAGCCTTACTAACCATAGCCATACCTCAGATCTTTAGCAAAGTGAATGAGTGCAAATATAGAAATACACAGTCCAAGGCCCAGACATAAAGAATCTGTAGCAGCAAAGACACATAATCACTATACTGGGGCATTGTACAATGCACAGAAACTGCAGTGGAAGATCTGCTAAACCTACGCTGGCGTCAGAACCCGTTAAAAATAAACTAAAATCATGAGAGCCCAATGACTTATTAATAATTGGTTACTTACTAAGCCAATAAACAGACCCATACCTTACAGGCCTCTGCAGTAAATGTATCCTGTTTTCCTTGGGGTAAAAATTAGAGAAATAGCTAGAAAAGCTAATTAAAAAATCAGACATAATCTAATTTCAAATGAGGGTTACCATTTTGATGAGTAAACATTCAATCACATACAGAAAAATATGTCAGGACTATACAGTTTTGTCAGACAGCCAGCATTGGTAGCTTGGTGGAATAAAGACCTAACTACAGCCAGGCAACCAAATTCAGATAGTTTCTCAGACACTTGGAAGTGCTAGCATTGGGAAGATAGGTATACACATCTTGAGGTAGAGGGTGGGATGAAACAGGACATTCACAGACACAATCCCTTGGATAAGAGTGCAAAATTCCAGTTAACATTCTGATGGTAGGCTTACAGTTCAGCAAATCCACCCTAGTGGTAGTCCTCAGTAATATCTCAATGGAAGTATGCATTTGCAGGGACAGGGCAGTGCGAGTCCCCTCAGTGATATGATTGCTCCAATCCAGGAGTTGTATTAGGTACTTGCACAAAAAATGCTGTCATTATCAGGATACCAGTGAGAGTACAAACTCCACAAAATCTACTTGAATGATAGCCCTCTGGATGGCTCTTACCACAGTAGGATGAGGATACCCATTGCCAAAGAATGACTGAGCTCAAATCTGATAAGGAAAGGGTTTGATGGTAGGCAGTGTGTGTACTTGTGTGTTTGCGTGTATATGTGTGTGTGCGTTCATGCGTGCATGTGTGTGTGTGTGTGTGTGTGTGTGTGTGTGTGTGTGTGTGTGTGTGTGTGTGTGTGTGTGTGTGG